>NW_014577435.1:153424-154754 GCF_000485595.1 Priapulus caudatus
GTGTGTGTGTGTGTGTGTGTGTGTGTGTGTGTGTGTGTTGGCGTGTGTGTGGGCGTGCGTCGGTGAGCGTGTTGGCGTGTATGTGTGTGTGGGTGTGCGTCGGTGTGCGTCGGTGTGTGTGTGTTAGCGTGTGTGTGGGCGTGCGTCGGTGAGCGTGTTGGCGTGTATGTGTGTGTGGGTGTGCGTCGGTTAGCGTGTTGGCGTGTGTGTGTGTGTGGGTGTGCGTCGGTGTGTGTGTGTTAGCGTGTGTGTGTTAGCGTGTGTGTGGGTGTGCGTCGGTGTGTGTGTGTTAGCGTGTGTGTGCCCCACTGAGGCAAAAACAAACTCAACACAAAGCAGCCGCATATCGTTTCCTCGTGACTACCATCATTTCTTAAATGCGTTCTTAAATCTCCCGGGATATTTCTTTGCGTTCTATCTCGGTCCCAGCACGTCACACCGCGTCACACTCTGCACTCACACCGCATCTTTACATAGACATCTATACCTCGTGTGCTATCAACCGTGGCAGCAGAAGCAACGGTTGGGTTCCATCCGAAATCATCTAAGTTAAGGTGCTAATGTGGTTTCGAGGACAGAAGAAATGGAGACGTCCTTGTCACCTTGCGAGCGGCGTGGGGAGTAAAATGTCGACGGCGCGCGAGGACGCCAGGGGGCGTCCTGTCGTCTCTTTTTTATCCTCTCAGTGGTCTCGCTCGTCTCAGTGATCTCTCTTGTCATACTGACGTAGATGATTCTATTCATACATCGCGAAAACAGCTATTCTTGTAATCCACCTCGTGTGTGAATTCTTCTTATACGGCGTATCTCGATTGCTGAGGGTTTTGTTTGCGAGGGTTTTTGTTCGAGTGGATTTCTGTGGTTCGTAGAATGTTCGAGCTTTGTTTGAGATTTTCCCGCGAAAGGCAAAGCCTATAGCTGGCCTGCTGCGTTGCTCGTACTACAATTTATTGCAGTAACGATATTGAGCGCTAAGCTAAGCATGTATGACTATGCTGCCAGTAACTTAAGCTATATGAACTTAAGCTGTATGAATATGTTGCCAGTAGCTTAAGCTATATGAACTTAAGCTGTATGAATATGTTGTCAGTAACTTAAGCTCGTGTCTGTGCAAGCAAATCCACGTTGAATTATCTAGTTATTACATCATACACGTATCTTTTGTCTTTACTCTCGCTTTCTCTCTCTCTCTCGATCATTCACACATACACACACACACACACACACACACACACACACACACACACACACACACACACACACACACACACAACAACACCGCGACACAACACACACACACACACACACACACACACACACACACACACAC
>NW_014577435.1:156254-157746 GCF_000485595.1 Priapulus caudatus
ATAATATTACATAGCAACGGTAACAGCAGTCCTCTAGGGTGTATATGCGTGCCAGTCTCCCTACGCATGAAGCAAGTCACGACAGGACAGCGAATGCGTCCTTCCCACGTCACATCGACAGTAAAAAAATAACGGCCCGCAGCTATGATAACATTACTGCGCACGCGCGCGCTTGTTTCTGTTTTTATTACCGAAAAAAAACGCTATCGCCCTACTACGGCAACGCATCGAGTTAATTTACATATATGTATATATACCTATGTAACACGGTGTTATTCTATCGTGAATCGTAATAGTCGTACGCGTCGGTGAGGTACACCGCTGCTACAACGTCTGTCATGTACAACACATAAACAACATAATGAACTGATATGTACGTATTGAAGCAGAGTAAATATTTAATGAAAACTATGCTTAACTAATGTATAATCCCACAAAGGGTTAGTGTCGCGTACATATGGTTGCGCTGTGCATGAAACGTAACTTACGATTTAAACGGTTGATATGCGGTGCAAGCGAACGCAGAGACGACCCACGGATTATGTCATAGGTTATCGAAAGAGAGAGAGCCTCTCACATTTCGTGCGCGCGGGTTTTATACATCTGTGCGGCCTATTGTCTTCTCAAGACCAATCGGCCTTACCCCGCTCGCTAACTGGCTGTCGCGTGATGGGACTGGTTCCGGTCAGTGCCCAGCGTTTAAACAAAGACCCAACCTCAAGCTATTTCTATCCCCTCTCTATTGCCTAATTTCTACTATTACATATCTATATAGAACTACCCTTATTCTTGGTGTTGTCCTGTTTTCACAATTACTTATCACACTAATTTCTATGTTACACACATATATATATATATATATGGACCCGAAAATGCTTTGAGGGCATGTATATTATGTACGGACACTAACATGAATACGTTTGTGTGTGTGCGTACGCGCGTGCGTGCGCGTGGGTGTGGGCGTGCGCGTGGGTGTGGGCGTCGGTGCGTGTGGCGTGCATGCGTGGGTGCGCCGTTGTCTGTGTAAGTGCCGACAGTAACGTGACAGCGTTCCGTCGCGCTGTCGCGGAGACGTCACCACGTTTCCGTCGCTATTGACGTGCGGCGTGTGACATTTCTAACGATCTAATTCGCAAGTTGGCCAGGTGGAAGCGCGCTAAAACACTTGCACGCTCCGCAAACACGGGCGCTTCCCGTAACTCTTTGCTCACGCGTTTTGACGCGCGCAGCGACCGCGTGAGTGCGCGAGTATAGCGACACATTTATTGGGGCGAACACAAGGAGTAATCAATGAAGGATGTGGATAAGAGGGGAGAGGAGAGAGGAGAGGAGAGGAGAGGAGAGGAGAGGAGAGGAGAGTAGAGAGGAGAGGAGAGAGGAGAGGAGAGGAGAGTAGAGAGGAGAGGAGAGGAGAGTAGAGAGGAGAGGAGAGAGGAGAGGAGAGGAGAGTAGAGAGGAGAGGAGAGGAGAGTAGAGAGGAGAGGAGAGAGGA
>NW_014577435.1:157759-164340 GCF_000485595.1 Priapulus caudatus
TTCCTAACCGGCTAGATATTCAGCTGACGACGTGCGTCTAGACACGAGAGAGCACACTTTAGGTTGATCGACTGGGTCGGTGTAAAAATCTAAAATGCATTAAAAGCTGATCATTTGTACGTATCTTGAACGGTATTACGAACCAGCATGTACGCGTACGCTTAACAGGCGCTACTCGGTATTGCATAAACGAGATAAATAGATAATTATATAATTGCTATTGTACTATTATGTTTAATGTATACTATATTCTTATTTATATATAATGAGAGATATTCTATTATATTTAACGAGTTAGACGCCGAAGGCGAGGGAGTCTTTGAATAAGTGGTCCCCGGAGACTGAGTCGAGGATATTCCAGTTACTGTGCAGCGAAGAACAAGATCCGCTACCACTGCACACATACACACGACACGCATCTACGACTATTATGAAGTATCTAATGCTCATATAATTTGTCCAATAATGCGTGGGCGTAGCTGCAGCGCGGCTTTCTGCGCCAGTGGATTATCAGTCAAATTCACCGAGGGCCTGACGCGAAAACTGTTAGTACATCGCGCCGACCGTGATATATGGAATAAACCGACTAATTGTAACCGATAACTTGAAACGCGATAACTAGTAAAATTAGAGTAAAAACAAGTGTCGCCACCTTCATTTGGGTAACTCAAATGTTGATATGTCGCAAATTTTTCCCTCCCCCGAGATCATGACCAACAATACCGGTTAGGAAATCAGTAGACAAATCATGTTGAACAGACTTAGCTCTCGATCTCAAAACTCCTAAATCACGTTCAGAATCAACGAGGTCAATGGAGATTGAAATCGTAGTTCATCGTTGTACACGGGGTAATATAGCGCTATCAACTGTTCCTCTAGTTTAATGTCTATATTAAATATGCCTGCCACTGTGGGAAATCAGGAGTAAACAAGAAACCAATAATAGAGCCGGAATTAGAGACGTACCGTATACCTTTAAATAGTTAACCTCCAAATTTTGCACATCTTTGGTACTGTTTGGCGGACAGGCTTTCGTACTTTGTCAATTCGGCTTCCTAACATTACACATCTAGCCGTCTCGAATGTGTGGCGCATACAATGTACACTCCAGGTCTAGAGGTGAATATCGAATATTTTCAATGTCTAGTCCGAGATCCAATCAGCGAGCAGGATTTCCATAATCACTCCGGGCAAGGATACTAAATATTAATATTTCTACTATATAATAATAACTTAGTTATTCATCTATTGACGTTAGTTATATAGCGATAGTACCGAATATTTAGAAACATCACAAGCAAACTGACCCGGTATACTCATTACCATTCTGACGCTTTGCATTATCATCTACAATACGTTACTTACTTCTGAAAATACTGTTAATCAATTCTAGTACATGACCCTGCGAAATTGCTGGCACTAGAGTTCAACCGCTTGGACGCTGTGGCCGCGCTAATTCAAATTTTCGCGTTTAGTCGCAATGCCGCCGCTGTGCTACAAAATGAAAGCGCATGTGAAGACATTGACCTCTATGGTACGAGAGCGAACTTATTTACTCACGGATGATGAAATCATGTTGTGGCCAGAATACAGTCCCCGGCAGCGTGCTATACAACGTGGACCGAAAGTTGAAACTATAAGAGTAGCGTTTTGGCGATGTATCAAGCGCTGTCACGCCACCGTACGTAAATAACTAGCATTGGAAACACGTAGATAGCGAGACAATCCTGCGAATGCGGCCGCGAGCCTACATCACAAAACACTTACACGTATACCAGTGGAGACTCAGAGGAGCTCATGTCTCCGTATGACATGGTGGTAATTGGCTTGCGCGGGCAGCTTACGCAAAATTAAATATGTATGGAGAAATAAGAGAATGTCTAACGTGAGAAATCGGGAAGAGCGACAGATCCTGTATTCAGCTAAGAACGTGAGGAATCACAAGAACGAGAGAGAGAGAGAGAGAGAGACCCTGAGCGAAAGAGCAGAAAGATAAGAGGGGATCGAAGCAGAGATAAACAGACAGAAAACAGAGAAAGAAAGAGATGATTGAAGAGAGAGAGGGGAAAGAGAGAGAGAAGAGCGGGAGAGAGAGAGAGCGCGTGAGGACGGAGGGGGAGGTTGGAGAGAGGATAGATGAGACAGAGAGAAAGAGAGAGAGGAGTACGCGCTGGGACAGAGAGAGGAGACAGAGCGTGTAGAGACCATTGAGATAGAGAGAAGAGAGCGGGAGAAGCAGCCAGAGTTGAGAGAGATTGAGAGAGGAGAGAGAGATAGAGCGAGATGAGAGAGAGAGAGAGAAGAGAAGAGAGATGAGAGAGAGAGAGAGAGGCGAGAGAGAGAAGCGATAATAAAAATCAAAAGAGAGGTGAGGCTAGAGGAAAGCGTGCTGAAAATAAGTCGAACGAGACAAATATGAGACCCAAGGCGTCCGCCGAGAGAAAACACAGTGTCGTACATCAGTCCGCCCAAAGTAACCATGCTAAATATATGTACATGCAGTGCTTATACGCCAGCTCTCATAAAGAGCGAGAGAAAGAGAGAGAGAAGAGAGAGAGAGAAAGAGAAGAGAGAGTACGCGAAGAGAGTAAGAGAAAGCATAGAGAGATGGAGAGACAGAGAGAGAGAGAGAGAGAGAGAGAGATGACGAGAGAGGAGAAGAGAGAGAGAGAGAGAGAGAGAGAGATGAATGCGTAGAGGTTAGAGAATAATACTATTATAAACACTAATTTATAATTTATAATATTAAATTCTTATATTAATTATTATAGATGGAAAAAAATTCTACGCTTTTATCTACTAAGCCTGCCCGCGTTTTAACTACTTCACTCTAGTCTTTAGGCTAATTTCCATTGAGATTGTTAGCGTTGTTGTACTTGCTATTTCTTGCATATTATTGTTGCATTAGCTAAAAGATCGGCATTCTATTAGTCCGGTTTGTACATCATCATATTGTATTGTTACTTCTCTTGTCTTTTTTTGTTGATCGTTTAAGTACCCTTTCAGTCATATGAATTATTGATCGCGATTTTTTACCATAAAAGAGAGTAGAAATTGGACGTTAAATTCTTTACGTGATTATGTTGTTAGTTCCTTACAAATAGCAAATCGATATAAATAAATCCGTTACTTCGTGTAATTTTACCTCGTATTAGTATAAAGTTCCATTCGTTAAGTCAACTTTTATCATACGCGCGTTTGATTGGTACAAAAAAATCAGCTTTCTGCTTGGCAAACAAAAGTATCAATGATGTAGTCACGTGACTTACCGACCGTATCCGTGAATGTTTCGGATACTCGAAATATAGTTCTATGATTTGACGACAAATTAGCAGTCGAGTACCAGTGCCGAAAAATGAATCTCAATTCTGAAAGCGGCGGCATACGAAAATAATGCAATCAGAAACGCACAACAGCGCAACATCTACCAACCATGATTTTTTTGCCGGAATATCAAAGCGTCCTCGAGTTAAGATAGAAATAAAAAGCGTGTTTCTGGCTTCCTGTTAGAAAGACGAAACCAGGAAAACGATTATAATAATTCGTGTACATCATAGCTTTGCCAATGTCCGGTGCTTACTATTTATTCAGTACGGTTGCGCGTACTTCTACGATTAGATACAATGAATGCATAGATGACAAAAGAAATATACACACGAACATCTTCGGTAAAACGTCAGCGTACAATAGTTTGTTGCATCGCAAGTAATGACCAGAAAAATAATAAGAATAAGCGAAACCTTTAAACTCATATTTTGTAAATAACTGTCCAAACGAAAAGTACACTTGTATGAATAAACGGATACCGCGCTACAGGAAGCTGGATGAGCATTAAAATAAAGCAATTTTAATATTACATTAGTATTACAGGTATACTCAAAGATCTTTATTTATTAATTATTGTATTTCATTCCTTCCGCAGCCCAACATTTAAGTTTAATCATATGTTACGATTGTACGGAATAACAAACCTATCAAATATACACGTACACGACTGCACGTGTTCTGCCTTTGCGCGCATGTATCACGTTGTCACGCATTCACACGACCTCACGCATTATGTGTCACGCGCTGCGTGCTCGTCCTCCAGCACAGATCACTGTGCGCACTATATAGCACCACCGGCAACCGCAACGCAAACTTGGCCCCCCGGTCCCAAAAAAAAAAAATATATTCATAAGTCGAGGATAAAACGGAGAACAATGAAGAATGATAAGATGATTCGAATGTAGAATAAAAGTGCCACTGAGAATGTATTAAAGCTGGTGCAGAGTGAAATGAGGATCGATCTGAGAATGAAGATGAAGGCATAGTGAGTAATAAATAGTGCCATTGAGTAATATGAGCTGCAGATGAGGATATGACGATCGAAGATAGTGAAGATGAAGATGACCAGAATAAAAGGCCATTGATGAAGATAAAGCTGCCGATGAGAATGACGGACATTCTGAAGAAATGAATAGAGGATAGTAGAGAATTAAAAGTGCCCTTGATGAAGATGAACGCCTGCAGATGAATGAGTGAGACAATCCTGAAGATGAGATTAGATAGAAGAGTCTGAAAACAGGAACACGACTGAAGTTGATAGTGAGGATTGAATGTGAGGACGCAGGGAAGTCATGAGATGGCTTATCAGTGCAACGAAAAATCACGAGTGCACTCTATCGTATAACATATCGAAAATATATAACCACAAGGATTCCGAACCCGTTCATATCACCTCAGATAAACATCCTCCTACACAATGAATCGTTCGTATCAAATAATGTATGGTCACGATCAACTCTGTTCAATCAGACGCTTGGTGAACCCCGCGTCGCAGTGACGTCCCTCCATTTCTCCTTTCTCTTATTAGTCCTCCTCTCATATCCTCTCCTCCCTTTTCCTCTCTTCTCCTATTCTCATCTCTTGCAATTTTTCCTCCCCTCTTCAATTATATACCTTCTCTCTCATATCGCAGTCTCCATTTGTACTTCTTCATCTGCAGCTTCATCTTCATCAATGGCACTTTTATTCTCATCCTCATCCTCATCTTCATCTTCAGAATCGTCCTCATTCTCATCTGCAGCTTTATCTTCATCAATGGCACTTTTATTCTCATCCTCATCCTCATCTTCATCTTCAGAATCGTCCTCATTCTCATCTGCAGCTTTATCTTCATCAGTGGCACTTTTATTCTCATTCGTCATCCTCTCCATCTTCATGTCTCTCCGTTTTATCCTCCGTATATATATATATATATATGCGCGTGCGTGCGTGCGTGCTTGTATATGTGCGCGTGTCTGTGCGTGTACGAGCACGCGCGCGTGTATGCGTGAGCGTGTGCATGCGTGGGTGCATACATGCGTGCGTGTACGTGTTATTTTATTTTGTTATTCCGACCGTAACCATTGATTAAACATTAAATGTATTCTGCGGAAGGAATGAATAATAAATATAATAAATAAAGATTTGAGTTATACCTATGTAATATAAATTGCTTTACTCTTCTGCTCAATCCGCTGCAGCGTAGGCGGATAATGTAAAACGTATTATTCGACGCTTTATTATTCCATACAGGTGTCTTTTCCAATTTGGACAGTTATTTACAAATAATGAGATTTTAAGGTTTCGCTTATTCTTAGTTATTTTCTTAAATTACTTGCGAATTGAAACAAAACTATTACGCTGAGTTTTTGTGTGTGATATTTCATTATTGTCTCTATCGTGTCATTGTCATTATCGCGAGTACGCGCACGCTCATGAATAATAGTAGCACCCGCGAAACATTGGCAAAAAGTAGATGTAAACGAATTATTATAAATCCGTTTTTCCCGGTTTCCGTCTTCTAACCAGGAAGCCGAAACACGCTTTTTATTTCTATCCTCTCAGCGCTTTGATTTCGGCAAAAAATGGTTTGTAAGATGTTGCGCTGTTGTGGTTTTGTTGCATTAATTTTCGTTGCGCCGCCTCAGAATTTAGACTTGCCATTTTTTACGGCCCTGTACTTCGCTGTACTTTGTCGTAAAACATCTATATATCTATATATAAATATCTATACTAGACTATTTCGCCGAACATTCACGATACGGTGGTAATCACGTGACTAATCATAGTATTTTGTTTGCCAGCGAAAGCGATTTTTTTGTACCAATCAAACGCGCGTTATGATAAAAAGTCGCTTACCGAATGACTTTATATATACCGGTAAAAATGACGGTAACGGTTTATTTATTCGATTTGCTATTTGTTAGTGATAACATTAACTCACGTAGAACTTCTAACGTGCAATTTCTACTCTCATTTTATGTAAAAAAAATCGCGATCAAATAATTCCATAATGCTGACAGGGTCTTAACAGCAACAAAAAACAGAAAGAGTACAAAATCAAAATTGTGTACAACACAGACTAATAAATGACGATCTATTCTAATGCAAACTATATGCAAAAATAGCCGTAACAACGCTAACAACTCAAATGAGATTAGCCTAAGACCTAAGAGCGGAGACCTATTAAAACGCGGGCAGCTTTAGGTAGCTAAACGTAGAAGTTATTTTCCTCTATAATTATTATATAGATATTTAAATATAATATATAATTA
>NW_014577435.1:164799-166540 GCF_000485595.1 Priapulus caudatus
TCTCTCTCTCTCTCTCTCCTCCTCTCTCTCTCCTCCCTCCTCTCTCTCTCTCTCTCTCTCTCTCTCTCTCTCTCTCTCTCTCTCTCTCTCACGCTCTCTCTCTCCCCCTCTCTCTCTCTCTCTCTCACCCCCTCTCTCTCAATCTCTCTTATCTCTCTCTGTTTCTCTGTCTGTCTTATCTCTCTCGATCCCCCTCTTCTCTTTCTCTGTTTTTCTCGGTCTCTCTCTCTCTCTCTCTCTCTCGTTCTTGTGATTCCTCCGTTCTTAGCTGTGTCGCTCTCTCCCGACTTCCTCTGTTGGCATTCTCTTATATTCTCCTACATATTTGCTAGCATGCAGCGGATGCACAATTACACACCTGTCGCGAGCAATAAGCTACTCTGGTCATCCACTGCGTCCGTGTAAGTGTTTTGTGATGTAGGCTCGGCCGCCATTTCGCAGGATTGGTCTATAATCGTGTTTCCATGCTAAGCTTATATTACGACGGTGGCGTGTAGCGCTGATACAATCAGCAAACCGTCTCTATAAGTCTGCACTTTTCGTCCACATTGTTAGCGTGCGGGGTGTATTACTGGCACAACATGATTTCATCATCAGTGAGTATAAGTTCGTTCGTAGGTAGCGAGGTAATGTCATTCACAATGACGCTTCATTTTTGCACAGCGACGCCTTGCGACTAACGCGAAAATTGAATTAGCGCGACCACAGCGATCCAAGCGGTAAACTCTGTCCCAGCATTTCGCGGTATTACTAGATGTTAACAGTAATTTTCAGACGTAACGTAACGTAATGTGATGTAATGCAAACGTTAGAAAATGTAATGGTATCCACGGATTCAGAATTTGCAATTGTAATGTTATTATTTACTATATACAGCTATATAACTACTATATTATGAATAATAAGTTATTATATATAGAGAAATTAATATATATATTTAGTATCATTGCCAGAGTGATTATAGGAAATCCTGCTCGCTGATTGGTCGAGACCTAGGTGAATATATTTCGATATTCACCTCTAGCCTGGGTTTACATTGTAATGGCGCCAAAAATGGCGGCTAGATTTGTAAATGTTACGGAAGCCGAAATTGACAAATTTAAAGAAAATGCTGTCCCCAAAAGTACCAAAGATGTGACCAAATTTTGAGTTAAACTATTTAAAGGTAGGTAGTTAAATTCAAGCTTATTATTGGTTTTTGTTACTCTGATTTCCAACAGATGGCAGGTACTACTTAATTAGAAATTAAACAGAGGCAGTTTAGGACCTATATTACCCCAGTCGTACATGAACTAAAGATTACAATTCTTTACCGTTGATTCGAACGTGAAATTTGGAGTTTTGAGACTCGGAGCTAAAGTCTGTTCAACAAGATTTGTTTACAGTTTTCCTAACGGTATATGTTGAGTTTGTTGGGGGAAAAATTTGCCGAAATCCAACAATTTGAGTTACCACAAAATGGTTGCCGACACTTGTTTACATCTAATTTTACAGTATCGGTTTCAATTATCGGTTAGAAATTATCGGTTTCTTTCCTATAATCACTCGGGCGATGATACTAAAACAGTTATTCGCCTCAGGCTCGGTGAATCTTGCTGAATAATCTCTACTGGCAGCAAGAACAAGTCCGCACCTGCAGCTACAGCACACACGCATCTATTGACTATATATAAGAACAGTTGTTATATAATAGTCAATAGATGCGTGTGTGTTGTTTAGCTGCAGGTGCGGACTTGTTCTT
>NW_014577435.1:167179-169857 GCF_000485595.1 Priapulus caudatus
CTCTCTCTCTCTCTCTATCGCTCTCTCGCTCTTTCTCGCTCTTTCTTTTGCGCGCGCTCTCTCTCGTTCTCTTTCTCTCTCGCCTCATTCCCCATCTCTCTCCCTCACCCTCTTTCTCTCTCGCTCTCTATCCTCTCCCGCTGGGGCGCTTTTTTAACGGATTTTTTTCTACGAGGATGTTTTTATAACATTAGCAACGGCCGCCAGGTGTCAATAAACTCGTCGCTACCGTCATCTTCAGTGTAGTCGTTGTCGTTTATTATCGCACCGCGCTTTCTATATAGCCACGGCGAATCGCCTGGGAGCCGACATTGTAAAATCTGGCGACATCGAACTGTAAATGGCTGATAGACGCGATGAAAGCCGAAGAAATTAGCGCCGAAGCTGTTGCCCTCTGGTGGTGCTCGCGGCACCGCACCGACTGAAAATGTCCGTTATCGAAGAATCTTGATGTTTTTGATGCTCGAATTATCTCTATTAGATGACGATTGACATTGCGTGCTTTGACAGCGGCAGATAAACTTAAGTTTTTTGATGCAGAGAGGGAGAGAGAGAGAGAGGGGGGGGGGAGAAGGAGAAAGCGAAAGATTTTTCTCTTTTCTCGCGACAACGCGTGTAGTGGCAGCATAGATTGAACCGCTTATCCGTACAGCAAATATTACAGACAGAGAAAGCAAATAATTATATAACGATGATATTAAGTAGCAACTATTACATCGATGAGGACGTTATCTTGATGCTACGCGTTAGTTTCCTGTTTAGTAGAATCTTGTTCTTTTCTCGTTTACAGGATTACAGACAATATGAATCGGTCAACAAGTTCCATGCTTATGCTAACATGTTGTCTCATGCTCGTCATTGCTACTCTAGTACAAAGCCGAAATGTTCCAGACATGTCAGGTAAGCAAACTCTACTGTTCATGTGTCTGTTTGAGTGTTGTGTCTTCTAACGGCAGATTCCGTAGTTAGTGCGTGCGCGTTTGTGCCGTGAGTGCGAGAGTAAGTGCGTGCGCAAGTGCGTGCGTGAGTGCGAGAGTGAGAGCGTGCGTAAGTTCGTGCGTGCGTGCGTGAGTGAGTGCGTGCGTGCGTGAGTGCGTGCGTGCGTGAGTGAGTGCGTGCGTGCGTGAGTGCACGCGCTTATTCGTGCGTGCCTGCGTGAGTGAGGTGCGAAAACAAAGAACGAGAGCGGACTCAGTGTATGCAATACACGTAAGCGCACTTATAGCGTACCGTACAAGTTTCTATACCGTCAAGATACCGTACAAATGATCACATTTTATTCATTTAGATTTTACACCGACCCATTCGATCATCCTAATCTTCTCACTCCTCGCTATCTAGCCGCACGTCGTCACTGAATCATCTAGCACGGTGGAAACCGGCGGGTGTCTTAGCAAAGCGGGCATCGGTCTCGTTGCTAGGACTCTTGCACGCGTGGAGTGAGTGTGAAGGCGCGCTAGAAGCTTGTTAACAACTAGCTCTAGTCGGTTTGTGTTGGACACGTACGACGCTTGATCAGTAAACACGCTCCTCCCTCCTTCTCGAGTGACTTTACAGTTGCGTGAGCGCGCGTGAGCGTGTGGGCGTGTGGTCATGGTCCAGCGGTACACGCACCCCCGCACTCATGCACGCACGCACTCATGCACGCACGCACTCATGCACGCGCGCACGCCGAGAGAAAGCCAGCGAGCAAGAGAGAGAGAGTGAGAGAAGGAGGGAGAGAAGAAGAGAGGGGGGTTGAGGAAGGGAGATAGAGAGGGAGAGAGAGATAGGGGTGAGAATACAGAGAACGATAGAGAAAGAAAGAAGCGGAGAGAGGGGGAAAGAAAAGAAGAGAGAGATGAGAGAGAGAAAGGGGGGATGGGAGGAGAAGAAGAGAAGAGAGAAAGAGAGAGAGATGAGAGAGAGAGAGAGAGAGAGAGGGGGAGAGAGAAAGAGAGAGAGGAAGCGCGCGCGAGAGAGAAATGACCATTGATCTACTTCTACACGTTACTCGGTCAATACTACGGCTCTCTGATGACCATCGACACAACAAAGCTGCGAGGAAAAGAGATCTCAGCACTCTCAATGCCATTTGTCGAACGAACAGCCGCGCTAAGTGAACGCCTACAGGAGAGGTGGCTATCATATAACGTCTGCCTACGCTGCCCTGTCTGCTCTGTCCTGCTTGCCCTACCCTGTCTGCCTACCCTGTCTGCCTGCCTGCCTGCCTGCCTCCCTTGCTGTCCCCATCTCTTCTGCTCGCCTTCCTTCCCCTTTTCTCAACCACTTGGTCTGACAAACATCAATAAAGTTACGTAACCCTTCCCTTCCATTGTAAAGCGATGACGTCGACCGCCTTCAATGATTGATGCGGTCGGTCGGGTGATTGTTTGCGTCCGCTGTCGTGTGTTTTGTGTAGGGAGCACGCGCGGGATACTTCGTGGAAAACTCTTTCCCCTCTAATGTTACGGCGCTTGTTTACCTCCACCGTATGCCGGACCACGCACGCATGCTGTTGTGAATTCTAGATTTCCTCGACAGTGTCTCTCTCAATGATAAAACTATCTAATACCGAATTATATATACTTCCATAGCTTCTGATCTATAGTAGTCAATATGTATTTGTGTATATATACCAGCGCACACACGCGCGCGCGCACACACACTCACGCACACACACACACACACACACACAC
>NW_014577435.1:173440-175751 GCF_000485595.1 Priapulus caudatus
GGTGAGTTTACCTATTGCGTCTGCGTCACAATTCTTCATGCGCATGCGTCACAATTCTTCATGCGCATGCGTCACAATTCTTTATGCGACTGCGTCACAATTCGTTATGCGTCTGCGTCACAATTCTTTATGCGCTTGCGTCACAATTCTTTATGCGCTTGCGTCACAATTCTTTACGCGTCTGCGTCACAATTCTTTATGCGCTTGCGTCACAATTCTTTATGCGTCTGCGTCACAATTCTTTATGCGTCTGCGTCAGAATTCTTTACGCGTCTGCGTCACAATTCTTTATGCGACTGCGTCACAATTCTTTACGCGTCTGCGTCACAATTCTTTATGCGCTTGCGTCACAATTCTTTACGCGTCTGCGTCACAATCAGCCGCCGGCGACACGAACTAGGACCGCGCGACGAATAAAGTGACGATGACGACGACGACGACGACGATCATCAGGAAATTAGCAGCTCGGTAGATGTCGCTCCGCGCGCCCGCCGGCCGCCCTCCTCCGTCCAAGACAAGCACCAATTACGCTGCCTTTTTTTAATTGACTCCTTTCATCTCGGATATAATTGGATCGGCCCAGTGTTACTGTCGCGCGGAGTAACTGGAGCCCTTAATCAGCACGGTGCCTTTACCCGGAGACACGCAATCATCCTGCTATTAAACTCCCGGAAGACGTGTGCGCATGCGCATCCGTCCGCAGCTAGGTTAATCGGAAGCGTATTACGTAGATGTGCCCGTGCATGCCTATATAGATTACATCTTCGCATGCGGGTTTAACATGGCGTGCGAGTCGGTATTGCACGCAGAAAGTGTTTCAGTTCTTCGTTTCTTCGACAATTTGTGCGCGTGTTTGGTAGTGATAACCAATATGTGGTCATGCAATTTACCGCCATGTATGGCGTGATTATACTTGAGATAATAATGTGCGTTTATAAAAGTATTCCATATAGAAACATGCCATATGTCACATACTTACACGACAGGCGTGTCGCTACTATAAATAGAAAGAATCCGCATGTTAAACATCCGAATTAGAAATACATGTATATATATATATTTCGGATAAGATGCACGAACCGATTTTTGAACAGATGGCGTTAAAAATCTACGCAACTATTTTCGTTCGCGCGGCACGTTTCATAAATATCTCGCTTTCATCATTTACTAATACCGAGACGCATAATTTTTATCTATTCGCGGCGGCAAGATTGTACATAAAGGCATAGAGTGCTAATGATGCTACGGAACGCACACAGTCAAATATCTGCCTCTCAATGATCGCTCTTGTCACGAGGCCTTTATTCAAAATTCCTCGCCTGAAGATGATAACGCCTCTAGACTGAAAGCCGAATTCGCGCCATTGCCTTGCCCGCGTGACGTGACATGATCACGTGGCACGCACGCCGCCACTCGCCGACGTTTCCGCCGTAAACGCAAAAAATCGCACTTCAGATTGTTTTAACGACATCAGATCGCGTCGCCGACGACGCCCCCCGGCGGAGATCATCTAAACTAACCTATAAATGTCTCGCCTTAACGCGCGCTAAACATAGATAAATGGCGCAGACGAGAGAGAGAGAGAGAGAGAGAGCGAGAGAGAAAGAAGGAGAGAGAGAGAGAGAGAGAAAGAGAGAGCGAGAGAAGCAGAGAGAGAGAAGCAGAGAGAGAGAGAGAGAGAGAGAAAGAAAGAGAGAGAGAGAGAGAAAGAGAGAAGAGAGAAGAGAGAGAGAAGAGAGAGAGAGAGAGAGAAGAAGAGAGAAGAGAGAGAGCCGCGCAACCACGCAAACACACACAACGAACGAGACTTCGTCACGCGGCCGCACATACGGACACACAGGCGGGGTCGCCGCCACACATCACACACCACCACACACCCCAGCAACACCCACACACAACAGCCACACAACACACCGCACCACAACGATCTTCACACACACGACACACACGCAACACACTCACACACATCACACACAACAACCACAAACACGCGCAAAAACTGATTCGCACACATTGGATTCTTGCTTGTGAATAGACACCGGCGCAAATACCAACGCCAACGATACGTGTAGCACTACACAACCTCGCGTGTTTCTCTCTCCTTCCCTCCTCCCTCTCGTCCTACTCTCGTCTCACTCTCTCTCTCCGCTCGTCTCTCTCACCCTCCTCTCGTATC
This sequence comes from Priapulus caudatus, assembly GCF_000485595.1. Taxonomy (NCBI): domain Eukaryota; kingdom Metazoa; phylum Priapulida; class Priapulimorpha; order Priapulimorphida; family Priapulidae; genus Priapulus; species Priapulus caudatus. The sequence continues at coordinate 175,617 of NW_014577435.1, forward strand.
TCCTCCTAGCGCCCGCCCTCTCATCATCTCCCCGTAGTTTTGTTTGTTTGTTTGTGCTGTCGTGGCTGTGTGTGGCAGTGCGTGCGAGTGCCCGTGGCCAGTGCGTGCGTCGCTACGCGTGCCGTCAGCGCGCGT
>NW_014577435.1:175776-183276 GCF_000485595.1 Priapulus caudatus
TAGAGCTAGAGTGATAGCACGAGAGAGTATGATGTATGCATGAATCGAGAGACGATCGGTACCGAGAGACAGAGTCTCCGACGTCGAGAGATGACGACTCTCTTCTCCTCTCTCGTCTCTCTCGCTTTTTAGCCGGCGTTGAGCTCCTCCCCCTTCTGCCTCTCTCTCTGCTACTCTGAGATTGAAGAGACTCTTCGAGAGTAATGCAAGCCGACCTCTGAGCTCATATGTCTGTATACTAGAGAGTAATATATATATATATATATATAAATATAAAACTTAGAACTCGTTGATGAGCAGGAGATGAGAGAGGGCAGTGACGGGAGATGCGAAGAAAGGTGGAAGGAGGTTGGTGCGGATGAAGGTTCCGCACAGATGATCAGAAATAGATTCTGAATTTGAGACTAAAAGAACTTGCGTTGAACCGGTTCTCAAAAGAACAACATCTCTCTCTCTCTCTCGCTCTCTCTCTCGATCCTCGTATGAGCATCTCTCTCGCCTATCTCGTCTCTGAGAGGCAGAGAGTCTTCCCAGTCCAAGCATCCCAAAGAACACGCGAGTGGGTTGACGATCAGCTCTGTGAGACCGAGGCGGTAAGTGAGTGATAGATCTGCCGTGCTTTTTTCGACATTTCTGGGGCGTTGATTTTTCTTTGACTTACGGGAATCCCCGACAGAAAACTATGAAGGAAAAAGAAACGAAAGAGCAGCATGACTGAGACTGACGGAGCAGGCGGAGGGAATGGAGAGACGATGAGAGCGTGAGTCTGAGAAGAGCTGAGGTGAAATGTATTGCGAGGGAGGTGAACTTGACGAGGATGACGACGATCGGTGGAGATGTCGAAGTATAGTGACGCAACGTAGCACAGAGAGACCTGCGAAACGCAAGAAATAGATGAGGCGTTTGCAGTGCAAGATCGACTATCAGCGGAGAACGGAAGCTGAGGCAAGCGGAGAACGAGAGCAATGCTCTAGCTCAGTGAGAGTAGAAGAGCGAGAGTCTCTGCGACTCGATTCTCCTCCCCGGCTCATCTTCCGTCTCTATCCTGCTACTCTCATTCTCTCTGCTATCTCGTACAGCTACATCTCGAGCATGCAGCGTACTCTCCCTGTCCTCTCTCTATCTCTCTCGCTTCTCTCCCACTTCTTACGAGTATCTCTTCCTCTTTAGAGCATGTCTTGTCTTATACTTTCTTTCTCTCGTGCCTCTCTGTGTGCTGCGTCGTTCTTTGGTCCCAGCTTGTATTCCGCTGACGTCAGTCCGTTATCGTTGCTCTCTTTCCCAGGAAATGACGCTGTTTGTTGGTCAGTGCTGCCGTCCACTCATACTCCCGTTACTGGACGTCCATGTACGAAGGTCGCACAGCAATCCACTGTCTCTCGTTAACCGATCAGATGTTTGTCGTTCGTTCCGTTTTTCTGGGTGGGAGGCTGATAGTTTATTTGGTGCGGATCCGGCTACACGAATAGAAAGAAGACGCGGCGAGAAATATTCGAACGAAAAAAAGCAGCAAACGCGGACAGAGTGAGATCGACACGGCGTGTTTGATGCTTGATGGGGAGGACTTGCCAGAGAGAGATAGACGCGAGCAGGAGAGAAGAGAGTGAGAGAGGAGCGAGAGAGAGAGAGAGAGATGTTTGAGAACAGTCACGCAATGTTAGGAAATAAATATTGACGCGGAATTCCACGACAACTTCGACTCGTCAAGTATGCTTACAAACGAGTTAAAGTTTTATATTTTATATTATATATATATATATATATATATATAGACATAGAGAGAGGGGAATAAAGAGAAAGAGAGAGAGAGAGAGAGCAGGCCGGATGAGAAAAACGAAAAAGCGAGAGAAAGAGAGATCGAGGAGAGAGAGAGCAGAGCAGGAGAGGGACGGAAAGAAAAGAAAGACGCAGAGACCGAGAGATGAGAGAGCAAAGATAAGAAAGAAGAGAGAGAGAGTCCGAAAGAGAGAGAGAAAGAAAACAAGAAAGAGAGACGAGAGAGCCGGACAAGCAGCGACAATTAAACTAACTTAACACAACACACGCGCACACGGCACACAGACTTGAGGAGACGCGTGCGCCGTGATGTGAGAGAATTCGGACCGGAAAGTGAGTGAAAAGCCGAAAGAGAAGCTAGAGAAAGAGCTGTCAAACTCCCAGATTTACATATATAGAAAAACACACCATGTATAGGGGAAGTATTGCCGTCTTCCGATTTCATATGCCACTATCTCCCGTCAACCATTGTTTAGTTAACGATCTCGACTCTCTTACTGACGTCATCAGCCGGCACCTTCAAACAACCTCAGCATCCGACATCAGACGACTCACCCGCCCAATCAGCAGTGTGCCCAAAAGCCATCAGTGTAATTCGCTCTTTCTCTCTCTCGCTCTCCTCTCTCTCTCTCTCTCTCTTCTCTCTCTCTCTCTCTCTATTTAATCTATCTCTCTCTCTCTCTCTCTCTCGCTCTTTCTCTCTCTCTCTCCTCTTCTCTCTCTACTCTATCTATCTCTCTCTCTCTCTCTCTCTTCTCTCTCTCTCTAATCTATCTCTCTCTCTCTCTCTGCTCTCTCTCTCTCTGCTCTCTTCCCTCTCTTTCTCTCTCTCTCTCGCTGCGTCTCTCTCGTCTCTCTCTCTCTCCCCTTCTCTATTCTATCTCTCTCTCGTCTCTCTACTCTCCTGTCTCTCTCTCTCCTCTCTCTCTCTCTCTCTTTCTTTCTCGCTGTGCGCGCGCGTGTGTGTGTGATATGTATAGTATACGATGCAAGATATATTCTAGCGTGCGAAAAATGTTATTCAACAGAATCAGATCGCCTTGTCATGTTGTGCCTGATGTTGACATGACGTCAGAAATGTTTAGCGTGAGATAAGAACAGAAACATGTTTAACGCAGCTGCACGCTCATGTTCAATATGGCGGCGCCCTTGCCTGTTAGGTGATAGTAATAATATGAGCGCAAAAAATAAAAAATAAAACTCTAGATTAACTTCGCGCCAAATTTGTCATAAATAATAACGCTATTTTTTAGAGACGCTATTTTATCAAGAAAAAATCTATTCACTTTTAATTAATCTGACTAAATACGCTACGAGGGGTCCGGAAGCATTTACTACTTATTTTAAACCTATTAGCTGATATGTTTAGAAAGTCAATAATCAAATGATTGATTTTTAAGATATAAAAAATATAAAAAAACACACCCGTGCGTGCATGCGTGCATCAAACTGTTCTGGCGTGTGCGGGCGCTTGGGTACACACGTTCATTCCTTATACCTCTCTGATCTGATTTTTAACAAGAAACTGCTTTCTGTGGCAATGCTCGCGGAGTAGAAAGACAGCTGTAGCAAACTGACGCTGACGCACGCTGCCACACAAGATAACCTTCTTTGTACGTTCGCTAAGAAATGTTTCCGGCTGCCCTTTTTATAGGGTAATGGAAATCTATCTCTGGGTGATGCATGCGGTTCCTATAAACGCACGCGCGTAGCAACCGCAGCCCGGTTTCAGACATCGGCAAAAATCAAACGATCAAATATTCGATAGATTAGAGCGCGTTACCAGGCAGTCGGGCATGGAATGAGTCTGAGAAGGCAGACGTCATCGACGGAACGCGATACTCTTTGCTCACATTAGCATCGCTCTGCTGTGTCCCCCCCGCTCTGGCATGTAGCACACAGCGGACGTATATGTACGTGTGTAGCGTGTAGCGCACAGCGGACGTATATGTACGTGTGCAGCGTGTAGCGCACAGCGGACGTATATGTACGTGTGCAGCGTGTAGCGCACAGCGGACGTATATGTACGTGTGCAGCGTGTAGCGCACAGCGGACGTATATGTACGTGTGTATTACATTACAGATGTATCTCTATCGTATAGTAGACTTATGCACCGTGTAGCACATGTAAAATAATTATGTATTGTATAGTAGACATATGAACAGCGTAGCAACTGTATATGTATCGTATAGCAGACCTATGTACCGTATTGTATAGTAGACTTATGAACAGCGTAGCGGATGTATATGTTTCCAATAGTAGACATATGTACCGTGTGGCACACGTATAATTATGTAGCTTATGGGAAACATATGCACCACGTATAGCAGATGTATCAACCGTGTAGCAGACATATGGTGTGTAGCTGTATAGGTATATCAGGGGTTATTAACCTGTGGTCCATTGACCACTTTGGGGTCCGTGGATGGGCTTCACGGGGTCCGTGGAACTAATTGTATTCAATGTTGTGTTTATGCGCTTATGTGCATTTTTCTGGGGAGGGGTCCGTAGCTTTCACCAGATTCTCAAAGCGGTCCATGACTCAGAAAAAGTCAAGAACCACTGAGGTCTATGTATGGCGTCGTGTAGACGTACGTGACATCGTTGTACTCTATCACGACATCCTACTTCCTGTCACTAGTATAGACGGGTAAACGCGCAAGTCTTGACTACTTGAATTCACGTGAGTAATCGAGACAGATCGACGCTACGGAGGGAAAACGCATATCATACACAGGGTCGCTCGTCGCTTGTGATTATTCAAACAGGACGTCGGCACTTACATCTAATGGGATGATCACACGCTAGAGGGAGCTGTCCGGAAACAGTGCACTTGTCTCGGCGCGCGCGGGGAGGTAAATAAACCGGAAACGATCCGCTCTTCCCGCAGTTTGCCCGCGGGATGATCAATCAAGTCGTAGAGGATAGTTGTAGGGGATAGAGCATGCGGGGACACACGTATAAATACACGCACGCACACACACACACACACACACTCACACAGCACACAAACACACACACACACACACACACACACGCCAACACACACACACACAATTACACACACACACACACACACAGCACACACACAGCAGCAAACACACAATCGCACCACACAAACAGCAACACACGCACAAACACACACACACACCACACACACACACACACACACACAACACACTACGCGCGCTGCGCGCGGCGCCGCGCGTGCACACACACACAAACACACACACACACACACATCACACACACACACACATATCACCACACATACACACACACACACACACACACACACACACACACACACACACACACACACACACACACACATCGCACGCACATTCAGAGCACGCACACAGACACACCCGTTGATTCTTTGATGCGATATTTGAACCTGTCACTAACAGCTTTCCGGCAACGCAAGGCTACAATGGTACTTAGATTTGCTGACCCTATAGAAATCGATCGAGCATATAGGACGGGTTGCTGCCTCCACATGGCACACCCTCAATTCTTCTCTCTCTCCTCTCTCTCTCTCTCTCTCTCTCTCTCTCTCTCATCTCTCTCTCTCTCTCTCTCTCCTTCTCTCTCGCGCGCGCTCCCTCTCTCTCATCTCTTTCGTTCTCTCTGAACACAAAGCGAGGCCCAGAGAAACAAAATACACCGCCGAACGATTAGATAGCATAAGAATCTCAACATCTTCGGCCTGCTACTCTTCTCCTCTTTCACTGCGCGTCTCTCTTCGCATCTCTCTTCCTCTTCTCTCTCGTCTCTCTCTCTCTCGTCTCTCCTCTCTCTCTCTCTCTTTCTTCGCTTTGGGCTCGTCTTTCTTTCTCTCTCTTTCTCTGCTTTCTTTCTCTCTCTTTCTCTCTCCTCTCTCTCTCGCGCGCGCTCTCTTCTGCCCCTCTCTCCTCGCTCTCCTCCGCGCATCTCTGCTCTCTATTTATATATATATACATGAATGTGTGTATATATATTTAAATATATATTGAAAATACGTGTACTAACATTGAACTTCGTCGACGCTAACACGCAAAAAAATGCTGAAGGTGATTGAATAATAGCACGTGGTTTTTGCTATCGGAGCGTATCTCATCCACGGCCTTCCTTTCCTCCATCCATCATGTATTCATGTGCTTACTACTTTGCTCGCCTTCTCCTCGCCTAGCGGCAATGGTCAATGCAATGAGAAATGAATGGGAAGCTCGAATTCGTCCGTGAAGGAAAGCATACTAGAATATAGATTTATAAAAATTGTTAGGTCCAGGACGGTGTTTGCCCGCATGTGCGCACGCACACGCACTCACGCACACGCACACGCGCACACGCACAAGCACGCACACGTACACGCACACGCACACGCACACGCACACACACACACACACAGCACACACACACACACACACACACACACACACCCACAACCCACACACCACACGCACACACACACACACACACACACACACACACACACACACACACACAACACACAACACACACACACACACACACAACACACAACACAAACACACACACAACACACCACACCACCACACACACACACACAGCACACACACACACACACATTACACACAGCCACACTACACACACACACACACACACACACATATACTATATATATATATATATATATATATATATATATATATATATTAATAGATTATATATATGAGCATGTGTTTAACATACATAAAAGCACCGCAGTCAATATCGCGATAACTACCATACCATTCGTTCTCGTCTACGCGTTGACATAGCCATTTACCCGCGCCACTACGTACTTCTTTAAGCAATCGTTAGTGCTGTCCCTTCTCTTTATTTTTCTTTTCCGTTTTTCCTTCTTTTCCCTGAAACCAGCCCTCCCCCATGCTCCCCCCGCCTCCCACACGCTTCGCCCCTACGCCTCTCCTCCCACGCCATCCCCACGCTTTCCCCCATGCATCCCCCACACCTCCCACCTACTCCCCCCACTTATTCTCTTTCGCCTCCCCACACCTCCCCCACGTCCCCCACTCGCTCCTCCCCCCACTGGCTTCCCCACGCCTCCCCCACGCCTCTCCCCACGCCTTTCTCACGTTTCCTTCACGCCTCCCCCACGCTTCCCGCCTCCCCCCACGCTCCCATCGCTTCCCCCGCTCCCCACCTTCCCCCGCCTTCCCCCCACTGCCTTCCCGCCCCCACGCTTCCCCCGCCTCCCCCCCACGCCTTTCCCCCACGCTTCCCCCGCCTCCCCCCACGCCTCCCAACGCCTCCCCCACGCTTCACCCACGCTTCCCCACGCCTCCCCCACGCCTTTCCCACGCTTCCCCCCACGCCTCCCCCACGCCTCCCCCACACTTTCCCGCACGGCAAACCCCACGCCTCCCCACGCTTTCCCACGCTTTCCCCACGCCTCCCCCACGCTTCCCCCACGCCCCCCACGCCTCCCCACGCTTCCCCCACGCCTAACCCACGCTTCCCCACGCGCCCACGCCTCCCCCACGCTTCCCCCACGGCTCCCCACGCTGTCCCCCCACCCTCCCACGCTTCCCCACGCCTCCCCACGCTTCCCCCCGCCTCCCCCCACGCCTCCCCCCGCCTCCCTCCCCCACGCCCTCATTACGCGATGCGCAGCATTCGCATTAGTTTAGAACAGAAATTCTTCTTGGTTGAGGCGAGTGCACCGCGTACGCGGCGTGGCGGAAATATGCCGTCAAGTG
>NW_014577435.1:189267-191464 GCF_000485595.1 Priapulus caudatus
TATATATAATTCACAGCGCTGATGAAATTAATGGGTCAAGCGTTATGGCTGTGCCAAGAGCGTCATAATCATCATCATAATCAGCAGCAGCAGCAGCACCACCTCCACCGCCACCACGACTAACACCAGCAGCGGTAGCGGCTGCAACAGCAGCAATATCGACATCATCATCATCATCGTCATCACCAGCACCAGCACCGTAATCATTTTCATCATCATCATCATTATCATCATCATTATCATCATCATCATCATCATTAACATCATCGTCAACAAGATTATCACCATCCGCAGCAGCAGTAGCAGCTGTAGCAGCAGTAGTAGTTGTAGCAGCAGTAGCAGCAGTAGTAGTTGTAGCAGCAGTAGTAGTTGTAGCAGCAGTAGCAGCAGTAGTAGTTGTAGCAGCAGCAGCAGCAGCAGCAGCAGTAGCAGCAGCAGTAGTAGCAGCAGTAGTAGTTGTAGCAGCAGAAGCAGCAGCAGTAGCAGCAGCAGTAGTAGCAGCAGTAGCAGCAGCAGCAGCAGCAGCAGCAGCAGCAGCAGCAGCAGTAGTAGTAGCAGCAGCAGCAGCAGCAGCACCAGCAGTGACAGACGTCGTCGTTAATGTCGACGCAGTCGCACGTGTCGTCACAGCATTAGTAACGCTAGCTGGCACCGCGCGCGAGCAAACATCATCAAACCGATAACGATTCGATTACGCGGTGATACGGCCGCGTGAAAATATTGTCACCACACGTCTAATAGTTGACGGCGACCCGCGAACGTCGCTTAGCTAACAGCCGCTGCGGAATTATCCACGTAACTTTACGATCAGGACACGAGCTGGGGTGGGTGTGGGATGGGTGGGGGGGGGATATGTTCCTGTTACGCAACTATAGAAAGTTTAACACACACACGCGCGCGCCTACTCTCGTTATGGAGCACGCAGCGCGATGTTTAAACTCTAGGGTGATCACACGCGAGCGTGGTTATACGATAGCGTCGATGATAGAATCAACTTTATATTTTACTGATTACGATCATCTCATGATTAAATATCACACGATTGCATCCAACATGGCCGCTGTGAAGGCGATAGATAGATAGAGAGAGAGAGAGAGAGAGAGAGAGAGAGAGAGAGATAAATAAATAAATAAATATATATATATAGAGAGAGAGAGATATATAGATAGATAGATAGATAGATAGATAGATAGATAGATAGATAGATAGATAGATAGATAGATAGATAGATAGATACCGCGGCTGGTACTTTATGGCGGTTTATCGCATAACGTGGGTCGGCGCGTCAGAACTCGTGCTTAGAATTTAATGGCCAGAAGGTTCAAACCGAGAGCGGCTTAACATTGTGCATATGTACGCGGCGCTGGGAGGAAATGGATGGGGCGAGATTCCGAGGAACGAGATAAAAGTCGCGAACTAAAGTTCGTCGTTATTTCGTTATTTTGAAAGCAAATATCGTGGTAATTAAACGAGTAAACTTCACCACCTCTAGCAACTGACACCATCAATCCATCTACCCTCCATATATATATATGGTGGTATCAATGATAGTGTCAATGTTAGCATGTCGAGAGCGCCAAACACACCCACGCCTGCCCACGTTATATCCAACATCCGGGGACGTGAGGGCTGGCAGTGAAGAACTTAGTCGTTTTATCTATCTATCTATTTATATATCTAATTATATTTTACATATACTTGGTAGGATATTGAAGATGTTCGTCAATATGGATTGCGCATGCGCATCATCCGGGGCACCGTTGAGCCTGATAATAAGTATGATAAAGGTTAATGGTTAATGGTTAAAGGTTCTTGAAGGTTATTGGTTATTGGTTAAAGGGTTTTAAAGGATATTGGTTGCTATAATTACCTGTTATCATAAGGCATTGACGCGTACTGCATGATCACCGAGCGCAATATCGATGCTCACATCATGTCTGAGGAACATAATATATATATATATACGTGTGTGTGAGCGCGTGAAAGAGAGAGGGAGAGAGAGAGAGAGAGAGAGAGAGAGCGAAAGAGAGAGAAACTGAGAGCGCGATAAAGAAAGAGAAAGAAAAATGAGAGAGAGAGAGAGAACGGAAAGAAAGACAGCGAGAGTGAATGAAAGAGAAAGAGAAAGAAAGAGAGATCAATTGAGAAAAAGAGAGAGGAGAAGAAAAAGTAGGAGAATGAAAGAGAGAGAGAGAGA
>NW_014577435.1:194202-196180 GCF_000485595.1 Priapulus caudatus
TGTGTGTGTGTGTGTGTGTGTGTGTGTGTGTGTGTGTGTGTGTGTGTGTGTGTGTGTGTGTGTGTGTGTGTGTGTGTGTGTGTGTGTGTGTGTGTGTGTGTGTGTTTGAGGTTGGGTGGAGGTGATAGGGTATGTGGACATGAGGGTTGTAGGAGGAACATCCTTATAAGGATGCTAGTGATGGAGAAATGATCATGAGCGATGAGAAAGAAAGTGTAACATAAGTTTTTACAGATGTTTACATAAAGTAGTAAGTGTAGCTAGATTTGGCTGAAATTAGCCTGGATTGGGTTATGTGCAGTAGTTAGCATGTAGGTTATAAATAGTAGTTTGCGTGTGCGATGTAGACGCGTGTTAGCTTAGGAATATTTGTCTAGACAGGGCTGCAGATCAGGGACCCGTTGTCAGAAACAAAATTAGTCTTAACATTAGTCTTAACATTAACAATTTTTCCTATACCGTCGACATCACTTTGTTTCGTATTGTTATGAGGAAATCTGCTACGATTTTTCATTCTCGTAACTTTTCTGTCAACGGTCTAAAAGAAAAAGTTAATGTTAAGACCAATTTTGTTTCTGACAACGGGCCCCGAGTGTTAGACATGTGGGTTATGGCGGGTCTTTTGAGAAGACAAAGCGTTAGGCAGTTGTGTGTGATTGGACGAGGAGAGTTTGGACTTGTTTGTGATTGGTGGAAAGTTTGCATACAAATAGAAATTTGAAGAAAGGTCGGGAGTTCGGTTCTGGCATTCTGGGGTCAGCGCGTACCGTTAGAGACCTGTATTATTTGTAAAATATATTCTTTTGATGAACACAAAATTTATACTTCGTCTTTGATTATTCTACTCTAAATTATTTTATTCAAATCTCTTTGGTGTAACTTTAACGCTACAGAAGGATCGTGTGTCATCGTTGGCTTTGATACCTTTCCGCGCAATCTGCTTGCTTAACAACATTCGTATTCATCATTATCTTATGCTCTAGAATTCCTTTTAGAAAAATCGTTTTTTTTTCTAGTTTCTCAGCCTCTTCTTTCATTCCCTCCTTCTCCTCCTACTCCTTTTCCTCCTCCTGCTCCCCATTCTTCATCTCCCTCTCCTTTTACTACTCCTTCTCCTCACCCTCCTTCTCCCACTCCTTCTTCTGCTTCTTCTTCTTCTTCTTCTTCCCCATCTGTTCTTCCTGTTCCCCCACTTCCTCTTCATGCTTTTCGACCTGTACGTTTCTTGCGTGCCTAGCTTGGTGTTATGCATATCCTGTTACTGCATAATTTATTTTGCGAATCCCGCTTTATAACGGTAAAACGAATTACATTAATTGAAAAAAAAGTACTCAGAACAATTACGGCAAACCCGCGCTGGCCAGGAAAAATTTAATATTTCCTTAAAATTTACATTATTCAGCATAAGAAAAGATGTCGTATACATTTACAGATAAGCCTAAGCAATGCCTAGCAATTCTACAGGGAATTACATAGTAATTTACATTACGTGAGATTGCATTTCAGAATAGAAATGAGTGGTTAGATGAAGTCTGCTTCTGAATCTCAATCTATCCTAAATCCTATTTGCTGATGTTTCTCATTCAGTCGAGCATTCTTGAATTTTCGTAACGAGCGCGTGTGAGCAACACAGACTATCATCTTGCACGTTATCGTCTGCGTCCTTCTCTATTTTCTCTTCTCTTCTTTTACGTTCGCACACTTTTCGTTGCCACGTGTGCGTACGTGCGTGCGTGCATTAGTGAGCGTGTCTCGTTGGCGACCCGCGCGCATGTGCGTGTGTCCGTACGTTTATATGTGTGTGTCCGCACGCACCCTTCTCTCTCACACACACATTCTCTCTCTCCCTCGCTATCTCCCTTGCTTTCTCTCTCTCTCTCTCTCTTATCTCTCTCTCCCTCGCTCTCTCTCTCTCTCTCTCTCTTCTTCTTCTCTTCTCTCTCTCTCTCTCTCTCTCTCTCTCTCTCTCTCTCTCTCT
>NW_014577435.1:197174-198469 GCF_000485595.1 Priapulus caudatus
TCCCTGACTATTAGATGAAGTCTGCTTCTGAATCTCAATCTATCCTAAATCCTATTTGCTGATGTTTCTCATTCAGTCGAGCATTCTTGAATTTTCGTAACGAGCGCGTATGAGCAACACAGACTGTCATCTTGCATATTATCGTCGGCGTTCTTCTCTATTTTCTCTTCTCTTCTTTTAAGTTCGCACACTTTTCGTTGCCACGTGTGCGTACGTGCGTGCGTGCATGAGTGAGCGTGTCTCGTTGGCGACCCGCATGCATGTGCGTGTGTCCGTACGTTTATATGTGTGTGTCCGCGCGCACCCTTCTTTCTCACACACACATTCTCTCTCTCCCTCGCTATCTCCCTTGCTTTCTCTCTCTCTCTCTTATTCTCTCTCTCCCTCGCTTTTTCCCTCGATCTCTCTCGCTCTCATTCTTTTTATTTCTCTCTCTCTCCCTTGCCCTCTCTCTCTCTCTCTCTCTCTCGCCCATACACACACTCCCTCTCTCGCGCCCACGCGCCTGTGCGCTCTCTCTCTCCCTCTCGCGCGCCCACTCTCTCGCGCTCTCTCTCTCTCGCCTTTTCTCGATTCGCTTTGTTTCAGTGGTGTTTTAGCTGCCAACAAAAACATTGTTAACATTATTTGTTGTGAATTCATTGTTGCTCTAATTGTGTATTTTAATACAACACGTCACGTAATTCTATCCACCGCGAGAGAACGTTAGTGATAGGCTAAAGCTAGCAGCACACTTTACCACGAGTTGCCACCACGAGCAATTTTCACAAAAGGTTAACAAACTATACTATAATCAGTTCTTAGTAACTCGCACAGCGATTTGTATGTGACGATCAGCAAGGAACTACTTTACGTCGCAGACCTTTCCTTCGACAAACCGGAAGTGTTCTTAGACATCAGGAAATGCATGTAAACAAGTGTACAGTGACGAGTCTGAGCAATACAAAATGGTCAGAGACAACGTATACACTGATACTAGCGCTGATAAAAGGGTAAATAAACACTGAATGCCATCGTAATGAGCATACACACAGGAGTTATACACACAAGGGTTATAAACATACACAGGAGTTATAAAACAACATTCCCACGCGGATACACATCTGCTCTCTTTCGCAGTGACACTTACACAGCACACTTCACCATTTTTGTTGCTCGTACAGGCAATTTTCGTGGTCGGCAATTTTTGTGGCCGTTGCCGCGTCACAGCACACTTCACCACAAGTTGCCACCACGAGCAATTTTCGTGGTGAGAAATCAAACCGGTTTGATTTCTCGGCAACTCGTGGTCACCA
>NW_014577435.1:199764-201333 GCF_000485595.1 Priapulus caudatus
ATATATGGTTTTACACGCACCAACCGGCGTTTTATTCCGGAAAGCTTGACGTGTTTCACATCCCAAGTTATTTTCGCAACCATAAGTACACTTGATAGTATTAAGGCAAGCGGCAGTGCTCAGTGACGACATCTATATGAGGTAAGCCACGGGTTGACACGGTGGTCACCACTTTTCAAACCTCGGTGTGTAAGTGAGACGTGATTCGTGCGAAGCCGATCTGATCTCGCCGGCTGCAAGTGACAAGTATATAGGTTTCGCTCACCCACTCTCTCTGTCTCCCTCTCTCTTTCTCTCTGTCTCTCTCTCTGTCTCACTCTCTGTCTCACTCTCTCTCTCTCTCTCTCTCTCTCTCTCTTCCTCCCTGTCTGTCTCGTTTCTCCCTCTTTCTCTCTTTCTCTCTCTCTCTTTCTCTTCCTCCCTGTTTGTCTCGTTTCTCCCTCTCTCTCCCTCTTTCGCTATCACTCTTTCTCTCTTCATCTTTTTCTTTCCCTCTCCCTCCATCTGTCTTCCTCTTTGTCTCTCCCTCTTTTCTACCCCTCTTGCTCCGTCATTATCATCGTTTTTTCTTCCCCCGTGCGCTCCTCATCGTGAATTATGAGCAGCGCACGCGAGACATGATTCTAGCAGGTGCTCGCGGTCTCATCTCCTCTCGGGGAATTCAACCCGGATTCCACATCCGGGTACCTCGGGGAGCCATTTTGTTCGCGAGCCGAGGACGTCACGAGGGTTAACGATGATCTGGGTCCCCTTGACGTGTCGTGTATGTGTGTGTGTGTNCAGTAACGGTAGCATCATGGAGTTACGGTAATATATAATGCAGTGACGGTAGCGCATCATGCAGTAACGGTAGCGTATCATGCAGTTACGGTAACATATAATGCAGTAACGGTAGCGTATCATGCAGTAACGGTAGCGTATCATGAAGTAACGGTAGCATATAATACAGTAACGGTAGCATATAATGCAGTGACGGTAGCATATCATGCAGTAACGGTAGCATCATAGAGTAACGGTAGCATATCATGCAGTAACGGNAGCGTATCATGCAGTAACGGTAGCGTATCATGCAGTAACGGTAGCATATAATGCAGTAACGGTAGCATATAATGCAGTAACGGTAGTATATAATGCAGTAACGGTAGCGTATCATGCAGTAACGGTAGCATATAATGCAGTAACGGTAGCATCGTTCAGTAACGGTAGTATATAATGCAGTTACGGTAGCATATAATGCAGTAACGGTAGCATCATGCAGTACGATAGCATCATGCAGTAACGCTAGCATATCGTGCAGTATACGGTAGCTGATGCAGCCATGGTAGATGCTGGTGCTCTTTATCTCTCTGTGACTCTCATCGTAGAGCAGTAGATAAGCAGCTAATAAAACCCGCGCCGATAACAAACCGAGGGCGGTTATCTATTATCGGTGCTCCTCTAGGAATAATTTATCATCGATGATCACGTCTCTCTTGCTCTCTATCTCTCTCTTGCTCTCTCCCCATCTCCCTCTCTCTCTTTCTCTCTCTCTCTTTCTCTCTCTCTCTCTCTCTCGCTCTCTCTCTCTCT
>NW_014577435.1:204632-206442 GCF_000485595.1 Priapulus caudatus
GAGAGAGAGAGAGAGAGAGAGAGAGAGAGAGAGAGAGAGCGAGAGAGCGCGAGAGCGAGAGCGAGAATAGTAGAGCTAGAAAGAAATAGATAGGAGGAACGCGGAGCGAAAGACAGCGATAACGTACAGAGATGCATATAGAGTGATGTGCTGTTTGCAAAATCCATATACAATGTAGACAGCTACATCGAGTAAGTGAAAGCTAGTGGGGGGAGAAACAGAGAGAGAGAAAGAGAGAGAGAGAGAGAGAGAGAGAGAGAGAGAGAAGCGCGACGCATGCACACGCACACAAACACACGCGCCGCGCGGCGACACACACACACACACACGCGCGCGCACACACACACACACACACACACACACACACACGCACACACACACACACATACTCGTACAAATAGAGAGAGGAAAGGGGAGGGAGAGAGAGCGTTTAAAATAACCACGTGGACAAATACTAAAGCAAGGGTGTGTGGTGCTTTCAATTCACATTCTGTCGGATGTTTGTTTGAGTGTAGGGCTGAGATCACTATAGACTGGTACACCGGTGAAGAGATAATGATATTTACTTTGCTTTCAATGCCTATAAAAGAAGCATCAATAACTCGCATCTGAAATGATTACAGACACAACGTTCGTGCCTATTTTACGGTTAAATCTAAACATTTTTGCGCGTTGCTTTTTTTTGAAAATTAGAAAATTGGTCGTGATTTGATCATTTTATGCAACCGTATACGCGCCACGGATTCGCGTAGTGTTTTTATTGAGTTTTTATTATGGAAATTACATGCAATTTGCAGCGTAACAGCGGCAACTCAATACGCTCCTGTGTTTGACTCCTGTCATTTCCCCTAGCTGCGTCTGTTTCCTATTGGCGTGTTCGGGTTGTTCGCAGTAAAACATCTAATTTGTCGATGTTCGTATTACAAGCGCCTCTTAAGTGACGCAATCTCACACGCCGCGAGCGTGCTGAGCCGCATCACCGCCGCGCCTACTAATGCGCAACGGAACGCAGTTCCGTGACGGAACATAACGCGTAGCGCGTGGCGAGCTGCGTATTTTTTTAAACGACGAATAAATAATGATAATTTTTAAATGGTGAATAAATAAATTATTTTTAAACGAATGCGTAGACAGTAGACGGCATCAAGGGGACGAATGCCCACTAGCGCATCCCAGCCCGCACGATGCTGCAAGCAGCGTCGCTCTTTTCCAATCAAATCCCAATCGTCATAGGAGCTTCTATAATACAGCCTGCCATGCTAGAGCGTCGATTGCTAGCCTCTGGCGAAATAGCACGACAGCGCGGTAAATGACGCGCTAATTCTCGAGGCTCAGTGTTAAATCCAGATTAGAACGTCGTGCGTGTGGACGTGTCTGGCGTTGTGACAGCAACAAAGGCGCTCCACAGCTGACGATAAAGGTGTCAACGTTGTAGCAGCGGCTTACGGTACAAATTGCAGCCGAAACACGTTCTATGTTCGTTCGCTAAAACCCATCGCGTGTTGCGGCAATGAACACGTACTATATCGTCTCATATATCGTCTGCCATATACGTATTATATCCTCCGTGTCTTCATATGCACAGGGGGAGGGGGACTATTACAGAGAGAAAAATTGCGTGGCTTAAGGGGCGAGAGAGAAAAAAAGGGGGAGAGAGAGAGTGAGTGAGTGAGAGAGAGAGAAAGAAAGAAAGAGTGAGAGAGAGAGAGTGAGAGAGAGAAAGAAAGAAAGAATGAGAGAGAGAGAGAGAGAGAAAGAGAGAGAGAGAGAGAGAGAGAGAGAGAGAGAGAGAGAGAGAGAGAGAGAGAGA
>NW_014577435.1:206954-218538 GCF_000485595.1 Priapulus caudatus
AGAGAGAGAGAGAGAGAGAGAGAGAGAGAGAGAGAGAGAGAGAGAGAGAGAGAGAGAGAGAGTTTAGATTTTTCTCACACGCTCATTTTCACACCGTCTCCATGGAAATGCTAATATTTGTTTTTCTCATTACTCATATCATTATTTTCGCACCTGATCGATCTTATAAACGGTTATGTTAGACTGACTTCTCTGCCTAGTTCAATATCGCAGGCACGCAGTTGTTACAGTCCAAAAACTCATCGGTGCAGTCTAGGAAACCATGGCAATTATTTGAATAGTGAGTTCCAAGATAACAAACGTTCTATTTTCAAAATAGCTAATAATCACCTCGTTTTATTATGCGAATCTCGGATAGAACACGATATGTTCACGCGTAGGTAGGCAGCGTAACCAGCGTAATACAGTGCTGCCTTAAAGATATATGATATACTTTAACACACGGGTCTATATTTCTCCCACAATGCTTCACTCAGCAATCACGAGACAGTCACACACTGCCATACGCCGCTGATGCCATTTCCATGTCGTTCAAGATCATTAAGAACTATCAGAACTATTATTATTCCCGGAGAAGAGACTGATAATCAGCTTTATACCAGAATCTCCGGGAATCAGAGCTTAGCTTACACACGGTAGCACAACGCATCCACAGTACGGGCGTGTGGGATGTAAATACATGGGGAAGATGAAAGAGGATGTTTAGCGAAGCAGTTCTCTGAGCGGATTAGCAAATAGAAATATACAGAGACACTAGTCCAACTAACACATTAATTCTATGGATTAGACGGACATAGAATCTATTTCGTATAACAACAGCGGACGTGTGCGAACGAGGATGAACTCAGCCGAGCTCCTCGTGAGAATAATTGAGAAGATGGTTCTGAAATTAAAAGTCTAGGGAATGCAATGCTAGCTGCTGAAGTATTTGCTGCTGGGTTACTAATCACATTTGTGGCATAAGTGCTCTAGCGACATTTTACGCTACTCCGTAGAGTATAAGACAAGAATTCTTTTCATATGAGATTTCAGTTTTTAGAAGACACGTCAAAGTTACGACCATCGGTTAAAACAAAGAAAGAAAGAAAGAAAGAAAGATTGAAAGAAATAAATAGAAAGAAATTTAAATAAATATATAATGCGTTCATAATACATGTCGCTTGAGTGCATGTCTCTGTGTGTGCGAGATTTCATTAAAAAACATGGCGTATTTGTGCGAAAAAAACATCGGAGCATCTTGCCCGTATACACAACCTCACGCCGCAGATTGTCGTATGACTTATGGCAAAGGAAAAAACGGAACCGCGCATTTAACGACATAAGCGTGACGCGTGCCGTGAACGCATTTTTTCACATATATATCAGAAATAGATAATAGGGAAAGAGTGTGACCTGAATAAACATGGGAAATTCGTCATTTACTAGCCTTAGAATACCTACGATTCAACTTGGGGAGATTGGAGCTGGAGCTGCTGCTGATTGCGGTGGGCGTGCGTGCGTGGGGGCATACCAGCTGTAAAGGTCAAAGATTGGCTCGCCGAGTGTTGCGTCGATGTCCAATCTCCCAGCGAGCCACACCGCATCGCCGAGGGCACAAGAGTGCACAAGAGTCGTTAGTATAGCTGTAATTCTGACCCCGTGAGCCAACCTGGCTCATACCCGTGTTGTCGGAAACTTTGCAGTACTTGCAATTTTATCACGAATAGGTCTGTGGTTCAAGGGCCTCGGGGCAAATTTATAGTGCGGGATTCATTTACATGCGTGTCGACGAACCTCATTTACGCCATTGAATGCGTTAAATGCCAAGTTTACTATATTGGCGAAACAAAACGCCGCCTTGCGGATAGGTTTGTTCCACACCTAAGATCTATTCGCCTCAAATTGCATGGTTTTCCGGTTGCTGACCATTTTAACCAACCGGATCACCACATTGATGACGTGCGTGTTTGTGGCTGCCAACAGACACCATATTACAATGTCGATACATGACTGAGCAGAAATTAATTCTGAGGGTTGGTTGTTTGAATCCAGGGGGCATGAACGTAAACTTTAATTACGTGTGATTTTTGAGTCCATTGCTTCGTTGTGTGTGTGTGTGTGTGTGTGTGTGTGTGTGTGTGTGTGTGTGTGTGTGTGTGTGTGTGTGTGTGTTGGTGTGTACAGTGGGTGTGTGTGTGTGTGTGTGTGTGTGTGTGTGTGTGCTGTGTGTGTGTGTGTGGTTTTTGTGTGATGTATATATTATATGTGCGTGTTCTTTGTCGCCCGTATTGATCGGCAAACGCGCGAAATTTGTGCGAATGCATGTCATTTTTGATTATCTATGAACGGCATTGTATTTGTTTTTGAGTTATTTGGATTCTAGTTCCAATGTCTGGTCACCTGAGTGAAGAGATGTAATATCGAAAGTGTGATCAAATTAAATATCTTTAAACACCCTTATTCCTATAACTTGACATAACTATCAAACGGTGTTCGTGGTGTTGACTGTGGACTTCTATATATATTATATAACTATATATAGTATATATATATATATATTATATATATATATATATATACACACACAACCGTGCTGTCGGGTTATCATGATCTGGTAATTGGCTGCGTTTGGGTTACATGAAATAGAAGCGACTCTCTGCTAACGAACGGGGTTATAGAACCTAGAATAGAAATCTAAAATAGAACCCCCGCAGCCATGTCGATCATTGATCCCTAACGCAGCCACGTGATGCTGCTGCTGCTGCTGCTGCTGTTGATGATGATGATGATGATGACGATGCTGATGACGCCGACAATGATAATGATTTCGACGACGATGACAACGATGATTATTATGATGATGACGACGATGACAACGATGATTATGACGATGATGACGACGATGACGACGACGACGACGACGACGATGATGACGTTGATGACGTTGATGACGCTGATGACCGTCATGGTGATGATGATGACGATGATGATGACGACGACTTATCTTCGCTTCTCTGTTGTCTATTTCAGATGAGGAATTCGATGCGTTTCTGGATAGGGCTGCGGACCTGATAGAGAAGCGTGGGCAGCCTTTCCGCTGGGGACGGGGAACTCCCTTCCGCTGGGGCCGTGGAGACCCATCCATGGGATTCAGGTACGCGAACACAACAAGAGCAATCGGAGATAGCAAACCTCCGCCACAGCGTAACAGTCCCCTCATATTGCTGGTACACCCAAAAAAGCATTTCATGAAATTTTCAGAAATTCGGAAAAAAGAAAAAAAGATCCAAGATTTTTTTTGATGAATTTTGAATGCGTACGAAGTCTTCCCCACAAAAAGAACAAAAAAATCCTGGATCCAGATCTGGATCCGGATCACCACCAAAATCGACTCGATTGGCTTATGGCCCAAGACCAACCCGTCCCAAAAAAATCATCAAAATCCGTCCGTAACTTTTTGAGATATTCTGTTGACAGAAAAACAAACCAACAAACAAACTAACAGGGGCGAAAAATAGCTTCCTTGGCGGAGGTAATTACTGGGATTCATGAAATATGGCTTAGCCGAAACAGTTGCAAAGATGGTTTTCCTCGCGAAATTTCTGAAGATGGTTAACTCGCGAAAGTTGTAAAGATGGTTTAGCTGAGAATGTTGTAGCGGCGAATACAATCCGGTTAAAATGAGTGTTTTTTATGGCTGAGTGTTGCTACTCACCTATATGTCGTTTGATTTGTCGCAAATATGGCTCGGTATTGCGCCCACTCATAGCGTTTTTACGACGAAATGATACCATCGGTAAAGAAACGATTTGAAAAGCGTGTAAACACGACGCTTTTGAGTCGTGAGTTGTTGTTTTTTAGCAAATACTCGCTTGATGGACGCTTTTATTCAACCATCGTTCATCTGCCGTTTTATTCTCATTCGCCGTAATTTATTATAAACACGTGCCACGAATTCCGTTAAAAGGATCACTGAAATGGACTTTTTAATTATTAATATTTTCATTAAATAATTAATAACGCATATCATTCTATACGCAAGGCCCAAGTCTTTTTAAAATTAAATCTCGCCTTTCCGATTTCTTACGAAATTCTCTTTCTCTCCGCCAGGTTCGCTCGCAACAGTGAGGCCATTGATGAGTCATAGACGCCGTCGGAGAGAGACACACACACAGAGCGCGTCCATGAGGACGTAAATGGAGTGCAGTCACACACGAGTCCTTCGTCCGAGTTGTGTTTGCCCCCGCTCGGACGAACATAAGTCGGACGTCAACGACACCGCCTCATCATCCGATCCCGCTACGAATCACCATCTTACCCCATCTCCCTATAAACTCATTTACGTTCCGGCTCTCCCACCACCACCACATTAACACCGTCCCCCCCAACATTGAATACGTGTTCAGTTACTCTCGCCCGCGAATCAGCACGTGTTAAAGCCGTGACGATAGCGAGCGGCGGCGCTGCAGTAGCGGGGCCGATTACGACATCACCAACATGGACGCGGCGTGACCGTTGTTTTTGCTATAGTGATCCCCACCGTTCAGAGCCCGCATTCGTTTCGCGAATAGTCTTAAGGCAATCGTAGATCGTGTATATGAAATCCATCATAGTGTTTATTTTACTATGCTACTCAGATAGTGTTGTTCGTATCGGTCGTAGAAATCCTGGTTTTGTAAAAATTCGGATTTGCGCGTAAAAAAACAATCAAGCACACAAACACACACGCACTCACACAGAAGAAAGAATGCGACAAACACGACGAACAAGAGAACGACGAAGCACTAGAAGCTTACAGTGATGCATTGGCGATATTCACTACATAGATAGTTAAACGTGGCGGGGTTTAGCATAGCCTCACTCAAGCGCATCTGGTCTTAGGGTCCCTGGTTAGGTCTCCTTGTCGTATTCGTTTAATCATTGCTGTCTTCTGTCGCTGTCAGCCATACATAAAAAATCAACGACGTTTGCATGTTGCGCCGGACAATGTCTGTACATTGACGGAGAATAACTGCTGACGGATGCGCCGTCGGCCATTGCCATCAATCATCGCTGATTCTATTCATGATGTACCTCTGATATAAAAAAACAACGTTTGTTTTGCGTGTTTTGAACCTAATAAAAGCCGACGGATGTCATTTCCTATAGCACTTGCGATTTCAGCTTTTCTGCGAGCGTGCGTGCCTGTGTATGTATGTATGTGCGTGCGTGTGCATTTATGTATGTGCGTGCGTGTGTATGTATGTATGTGCGTGCGTGTGCATGTATGTATGTGCGTGCGTGTCTATGTATGTATGTGCGCGCGTGCGTGTCTATGTATGTGCGCGCGTGCGTGCGTGCATATGTATATGCGTGCTGCGTGCGTGCGTGTGTATGTATGTATGTGCGTGCGTGCGCGTAAGGTGCGACTCATTCGTCGCATGGGATCTATAGTTACAGAACACGCCTAAATATATTATCCTTAACCTTAATCCTAACCCTAACCCTAACCCTAACCCTAACCCTAACTCTAACCCTAACCCTAACCCTATTCTTATCCCTAACCCTAACCTTATCCCTAACCCTAGCCACATCCCCAATCCCAACCCTAACCCTAACGCTAACCTTAATCCTAACCCTAACCCCTACCATAACCCTAACCGCAATACAAACTCTAGCCCCAACCCTAACCCTAATCCTAACCACAACCCTAACCCTAACTTTAATCCTAACCATAATCCTAATCGCAACCCTAACCCTAACTTTAATCCTAACCCAAATCTTTACCACAACCCAAACCCTAACTTTAATCCTAACCACGACCCTAACCCTAACTTGAATCCTAACCTTAATCCTAATCACAACCATAAACCTAACTTTAATCCTAACCCAAATCCTTACCACAACCCTAACCCTAACTTTAATCCTAACCCTAATCATAATCGCAACCCTAACCCTAACTTTAATCCTAACTCTAATCCCAACCAAAACCCTAACGTTAACCATAACCCTAATCATAATCACAACCCTAACCTTATCCTTTCAACCTGCTGCACCCGCAACCGCACGTTTATTTTACGAAACACGTTGAAATAAGTAAAAGTAGCGCACCACTGGTATGATGTGTTTCTGCTGGTCCAGCAGAAACACATCATACGCTATGCATTCTGAGTTCCACATGACCTCCAATGAAGGCATCCACTCACATGGTAAACCGAGAAATGTATTAATTTATTAGACAGAGCGGATCAATATGAGCAACAATGACGCCGCCCGCTGCACGCATATAATATCCAGTGACAATGTTTCTACGAAGTAGGACGACACTTCACATGTACAGAGGAAGTAGGAGGCCCATATCGCACTCACTATTTCAAAAATATACAAAGATAGATACGTATAAGATCGCTCAGATAAGAAGCGACTGACGTGAAAGGAAACTTGTAATTTTATAACACGTCACATCGGATGAGGAGATTTTACACAGGCGCACGCAGCCGTACTCATATAAATAAATAGATAAGTAAATAAATAAATAAATAAACAAATAAATACATAAATAACTAATTAATTAAATAAATAAATGAGTACAAAAATGGGAAAAAAAATCTAGATATATATAAAAATAATTAAGTAAGTAATTAATTAACAGAGAAAATAATTAAATAAATAGATCAATACAAAATGACATTGTCTTGATCGCATAATGATCTGGCGGCCCTGTTGCTAGGTTACTGAACCTAGCGCTGCGTGCTATCACGCTTAATGAATAGAGTTGTTTAAACTGGTTCTACGTCATAAAACTTCATTTCTAATTAATTTTATTGTAACTAACGTCGCGTTTGGTAGCAAGTGATGCATATTTACTATTACTACTCATCAGACGTGTTAAAACGTCAATCATTCTCACACGCAGGCACACAAAGACACGCAAGCACACAGCGACACGGACACAGGTTAGCTACAGCATGCTATAAGTAAAGATCAACTCACCAACTACAATAACTAATACAAATACTAATAATATTAAGATAAAATAAGTGGTAGTATTAAAACTGTTAGCATTTAAAGTCTCCATAACTGTGAGTTATGTGATTTAATGGAATTATTGCGCATTTATCCGGTATAAACGAATCGACGAAATAACATCATCACAAATGCTCGCTAATTCGGCGAACAACTGCATTATGTATGACGTCATGATGTTTGACGTCACGGCTCCTCATAACAGAAACCTACAATGTGTTCTCTAAGAAATCTACTTTTAAGACGAATCTTAGTGAAAACGACAAGAAGAAAACTGAAAAAGTAACCAAAACTCGCAAACTAAATTTAGCAACGGTCAATTTTATAACACGGAAACCCATTCCGCAGAGAGAATAGGAAAACAACGAACGCCGCAATTTTACCCGCGATAGAAAGCTTACGTGCACTCATCGCATGCGCATCCCACTCACTTATATATATTCGCGCTTACATGATTTTCCATACACACGTAATCAGCTACGTTAAGAAGACACTCAAATATGCAACGACACAAGGTCAGGTAAAGCAAACGGATTGGCAATCTCTCTTCGGGAGAATTGGCTTTCGCGCCTACTATGTATTCATAATTCCTTCACTGCAATTTTTTTTTCTCTCTCTCTCTCTCGCTCTATCGGCCTCTCTCTCTCTCTCTCTCTATCTTTCTCTCTCTTATAATTTATTATTATTAATTGAATTATTGATGTTATGTGTATCCCGTTCTCTCACACCTTCCTGATCCTCGCGCTCTCCCTATTTTTTATATCTCTGTCTCTCTCTGTCTGTCTCTCTCTCTCTCTCTCTCTCTCTCTCTCTCTCTCTCCTCTCGCTATCTCTCTCTCTCTCTCTACTCTCTCTCTCTCCTCTTCTCTCTCTCCTTCTCTCTCTTCGCTCTCTCTCTCGTCTCTCTCTTCTCTCTCTCATCTCTCTCTCTCTCCTCTCTCTCTCTCGCGCGTCTGCTCTCTCTCTCTCTCTCTCTCTCTCTCGCGTCGCCTCTCTCTGCCTCTGCTCGTCTCGCTCTCTCTCATCTCGCTCTCTCTCTCGCGCTCTGCTCTCTCTTCTCGCGGCCGCGCGTGCTCTCTGATTTCTCTCTCTTATTCGCATTCTGCTCCACGCGGCGCCCCTTCATATCTCTTGGGAACGTAGTTATTAGGCCTAATTCTTCACATTACTGCTTCTTCTCCGCAGCTTTTCCTATGACGCTTCATCTGATAACACCTCGCTCACCGTAGAAGACCGGAACAAAGTTTCAACTCACACAATGTATATCACGCAACGGCGACCGGTCACAGAGTACAGGTCTACAAGCAGGCGCGTGACGGCGAGCTCTGGTTATCGCAAACAGAACAACTATGCAGCTCTCGTTTGCTGAGGCTGTATTACAGAATACGCGGCTCTCGCTTCTCTAACTAATGACCGATTACTTTGTAGCGGCTGGACAATGTTCACAGCATAGTGGGGCGGCGTTATCTCTCAGCATTTCATTGAAAATGCCGCCAAAGGTAATCCCCCGCCCGCCCCCGGCTCCGCCCCGCCCCCTCACAACCTCACCTCCAACTACGCCGCAACCCCCCGCACGCCTCCCCGCCCACCGCAGTGACACCAAGGGAAACTTTGCTGTGACACCCTGGTTACGTAAGGTCGCTGTGACCGGAACGCTGTCAGGCGTTGCTGCAGCAGTACGCTCGATGAACACGGTGTATTACTACTACTACGACTTTATACTACCACTCACTCACTACACTACTACTACTACTACTACTACTACTACTACTCACTACTTACTACTACTACGACTACTCACTACCTCGACCTCACTACTGTACTGCTTACTGCTGCCTGCTCGCTACTGCTACGGCTGCTGTGCCTCAACTGCCTACTGCTACTCACTGCTCCATGTACTGCGGATGCTACTGCTACTGCTACTGCGTATGCTCACTGGTACTGCTATGCGCTACCTGGACTGCCTATGCTGGCTGCTGCTACTGCTTACTTCGCTACTGCTAGCTGCCTAATTGCTACTGCCTACTGCTTTACTGCTACATTGCTACTGCTCTACTGCTACTGCCTACTACTACTCACTACTACACTCTGCCTAGCTACTACTACTACTACACTACTACTACTCTAACACTACGACTCTACTCTAACGACAGGCGTCAGTCGTGAAGATGACCGATGCTTCTTTCACGTTGCCTCCATGCTACGGTCTGTCTCTCTCTCTCAACACTCCCAGTCTCACGGGAGCCTCCTCTCCTTTTCTTCCCTCTTTCTTCCTTTTTCTCTCTCTGCTCGCGCTCTCGGTGATTTATTCTTTCTTTCTCTCTCTCTTGCTCTCTCTCTCTCATCACTTTGCTTTCCAGCTCGAAGCGATTTCCTTTCTCTCTCCTTCTAGCGCCCTCTCACTTACTCTCTGCGTAGGTAGTTTTCTCTCGCGATTAAGCGTCTCTCTCCCCCTCTCGCTCTTGATCTCTCTTGCTTTCTCTCCCTCTTCTTCGCTGTCTCTCGTTTTCTCTTCTCCTCTTTCTCTCGCTTCCTATTACATCGACTATTCGCTTGCTCGTTAGTGATTTTCGTTTACGCGCGCGCTCCCGTCTCTTGCGCTGGGCTCCCGTAGTCCGTCTTTCTCTCCTCCCTTCCTCTCTCTCTCCCCTCGCGCCACATGACTCTTTTGCACTCGCGGCTCTATTAGCTCATTTAGTCTAATGGGTGTTCTGTGAGTACATGGCAGAAAGCAAACTTCTCAACGTATAGTGGCGGCCACCCAGAGCTTGAAGGTGGTCCGCTATATATGCAATGACTATTTGCACATAGAGATCCGTACAAGCTGTAGGTCTCGCCGCTATTACCGGACGTTGCTTCGTGAGACCCTAATGACTGTCCTCTCCATGCCAGGATAGCAAGCTTTGCGCATCGGGCAGATGACCAACTGCTGGATACCTGCTCACAGCAATAGTAATGAGCGAGTAACGCTGTTTTCCTGGTCACAGCTTGAAGAAAGCGCTTAGCTGACCTTCTAATGAGTCAGAAGTCCCAGAATCCCAGAAATGTCAGTTACCCAGAATGTCCCTCATTGCGTGCTGGTGTGCGTGCGCGCGGCGTGTGTGCGTGCTTTCAGCCGATAGTCAATACAGGCGCAGTGCGGATATAGTTTAGAAATCGCCAACCTGATTTGGTCAGCACACGTCGTTGCCAGATCGCTGTACATGTGTACATGAGTACCATGTGTACGATGCGGGACATGTGCACATGTGGCTACTGTGCTAATGTGTAATGCTGTACATGGTACATGGTACATGCTGCTTACATGCTGTACATGTGTACATGTGTACATGTGTACATGTGTACATGTGTACATGTGTACATGTGTACATGTGTACATGTGTATATGAGTACATGTGTACATGTGTACATGTGTACATCTGTAATGCAGCTATGATCGTATAGGTACCAGGTTCTGCTTTTGGCACGGGCAATATACCCTTAGGTTAACACGATTAATAGACAGACGTGGAAGAACGTATGACAAACACAAAGTATACGTACAACAAATAGTTCTATTGGGTCTCTCACTGAGTAGTACAAAGAATGCTATAAACCTCTACGTCTAATGTTACGTACACGTTCGTTTACGTAACTAGACTCAAAGATACCGACTCAAAGGAATCTTCAGACTCAAACATAGAACACTGTGTCTCAATCGAGTTTAAAACACATATTATGCACACAGTATAAGACGCAAGACAATGCTAAGATAAAACCTTACTCACAAGGCTCTGTTCGAAAACGTCTCTTTTTATTCTACTTTCACGTCAATTAACCCGCTATATCACATGACTAAAGTCGGTCACACCTTGGTCAGAACTTACCACTGTCGCTAACTTTCGATAGGGAGGGGGAGAATCCTGGGAGTCCTATATCCAGGGGTCCTACCTGGAACTACGCACCGTGGTGGTACCAGTCCCTGAAAAGTAATCAGTCATTTACGAGGTCAGGACTGTCACAAGCCTATCTTGCCTTTGCTAATCTGCATGTTAAATAGGTGTGGGATTTTGCTTCATTACATTACCCCCTTACCTATGAAAAGTTGTGAGTTATTATCTTATAGCGAACAACTTCAATGATACTATTGTACGTTTATATACACGTTTCATTTTAAAGGTTGCTCAATTGTTATTATTTTAATGTTTCCTAGATTTCATCCATTTGATATTTGGTTTTGTTTTTTTAGAATTTTTTGTCGAGTAAATAATGTGTGCTAACCGTTGCCTAACATGTTATTACAACCTAGAGGTGTCAAAATGGTTCCGATGTCTGTTGTCGTCAGTTGCCCGTGGGTGCAACTGCGTAGCTGGATCCGGGGTTCATCTCTGGGGTTGGTTCCGTGGGAGCCTCTCTGGGGCTGGATCCGGGATATCTCCGTGGTGGGATCCGGGACATCTCCGTGTTGGGATCCGGGACATCGCCGTGGTGGTGGTCGTCTGTCGTGGTGGTGGTCCATCGGTGTTGGGTTTGTCTATATTCAGGCCGGTACAGGAGATAATTTGCATATTTTGTCACTTGGTTTGTGTTATAACCAATCAGTTGTAATCGCGGTGGAGAA
>NW_014577435.1:218563-235840 GCF_000485595.1 Priapulus caudatus
TTCTCCACCGCGATTACAACTGATTGGTTATAACACAAACCACGTGATAAAATATGCAAATTATCTCCTGTACCGGCCTGAATATAGACAAACCCATCGGTGTTGTGGGTGCGCTGGCCTGTGGTGGATTAGGTGCGGTGGATTAGGTACAAATAGGTGCGGGATTTTGCTTCATTACACATCTGAACATGTGTACATGTATACATCTGTACATGTGTACCTACATCTGTAGCCTACATGTGTACATCTGTGTATGTGCACATCTATGTATGTGTACATGTGTAGATGTGTACATCTGTAATGAGTACATATGTATACTGGTAGAAGCAGACAGTAACAATAATCCATAGCAAGACGATTTAATAAGAAATTCCAAAGTAGGAAAATTTTCCATTGTTATTTTTACAAAAGTTCCGATAAACCTCATTTACAAAATATTTAAAAAATAATAAAAGAAGCTTAATTTTAGACGTCGATTACGTATTATTATAAAGACATGAAAAATATTGTGACTCAGGGCTTTAGCGATGAGCGTTGAGTTACTCGCAGAGTAACTGACTGCGCTTTCTTGCACAACGAAATCATGAGACGACCTGCCAAAACATTTGCGGAATGTTTTCGTAAATAGAGATTTCGAGCTAGTCATGCGCAGGCAAATACCCATGAGCAGAATAGTGATTGGGTATGAATAAAAAGTCAATGAAAGAAATAAGTAATAAAATCAGTTGGTCACACACACACGTTATGATGTTACGTAATCTAGGAAAGATGGCGCCGTGATCGCGAGCTCATCGAACCGCGAGCGTTGAACTAGACGTGACTCTTACATTTCCAAATTCTAATTTTGACATAAAAACTCAATTTACAAATTAATGTACGCGCTCTGTGTGCATTTATTCTATTATTTAAATGGATGTAGCTAATAGGGCAAAAAATTCCTGCTTTCACGCAAGTTAGCAAAAAAACACGAATAAACGCGTCGGCGAGCCTAATGCAGATGTAGCGTCAAATAAAGCCATAGCAACCTGGCGTGTTTTGAAGACTGTTTCTGGTTACAATCGCCACATCTGCTGCAACCGAA
Organism: Priapulus caudatus; assembly: GCF_000485595.1. Lineage (NCBI taxonomy): Eukaryota > Metazoa > Priapulida > Priapulimorpha > Priapulimorphida > Priapulidae > Priapulus > Priapulus caudatus. Next base: position 219,645 of record NW_014577435.1, read on the forward strand.
CGTTAACGATGTTATTGTACGTAAATAAATTCAGTTTATGTTATTAATTAACTTTGCTAGACTGCATTTAGCCACTTTCCTCCAGAGAAAATGTTTCAAAAATCTACCTTGCATCATATAAGCTGAAAGTCGGTATATAGCAGCTGCCATTAATTAATATAGCAAAGATCTTTTTCTTATGCTACGATATGTAGCATACACATCAGCGGAGCCTACGGTATATACTAACCGAAAATGCTGATTACGATCAAGGACGGAACCAATTATGTTCATGAAATTTAAGAAATTTGAGAGGTAATACCATAGAAAAAAATATAAGAGTGTAGTCTTGTTTATTTACAGCGAACGTATAACTCTGGAGTGTGTTATTTATGCAGTAAAATTTTTTTCTCAGATTATTGCCTTCTAAATTTAGGCTGTGATTAGTGTGTGAGTGCGATATTGTGATCTGAACGTCTTGTAATTAACTGCAAAATGCGGCAATTAATTAATACTCACTGTTCTTACATGAAGTTTATTCTATGTACATAGAAGGGATGCATGTTGACTGCATTTCTCACATTCTAGCGTGATTATAGGGCAAGGTTACTGACCAGACCCGTATGCCGGTTGACCCTTTGGTTGGACAATGATGAGGAAAAAGTAACTAAAACTAAACTCTAAGTTCGAGGTTATGTGGAAGTCGTCTAGACTGGTCCCACTAGTCGTTGAGCATTGAAAGCCAGCAATGCAGCTACTTCTGGAATCAGTCTAGTTCTCGGTAGAAAGACCTGTGCAGATACAAGAGCTTTTAATACCTTATAATACAATAAGATCTTGATAGATACAAGAATGGTACATATACTAATCAGTTGCTCGCACGACAGTATGGAACACTCACGCAACTGTATTATATAGACCACTGGCGTTACCGATAGCTAAAGGTCAGTCAAATGTCGGAGGTAAAAAAACGCGTGTAATTTCCTCCCGTTCTTTAATAGAATCGGCGCTTTGGTCGCCTAGATTTTCCCTCTAACGGAGGGCGGTAATTTAGTCCGCTACTGTATACGTGTGCGTTCATTTAGCGTACGTGAAATACACAACTCGTGCAGCGCGCATGCTGCAATCAAACAGGGAATCAAAACATCGCAACCGACATTTTAATGTTATCGGTTAATTGAGAAAAAAACCAGCAACTATGGTTTGTTGAGTAATTAAAATTTCTCGGCGATATTTCTAAAAAATACATCAATGACGATAAGGTTGCATCAGATAAAATAATGGGTTAATTAGTGTTATGATATATGACCGCTAGAAGTCGCGTGGGAAAACACAGGGTGTGTCGCGTGGTATGCGCGCATAGTGTAGAATCAAATAAAACGAGTTATTCTAAAAAGATATCTGCGTTGACTTTGCACATGTGTGAGCATCAAACACAACATGGTGTCAGAAGATAGAAACGAAGTACGTCACGTCACAATGGCAGTAGTTTGCTAACGGCAAAGACGAAACAGCCTTAGTATGGTACATCTACTTGACATAGGGATTGCAAGTACATCACAGCGACTGACCTCACACTGGTAACATAAACTTGCGTACGCAGTTGTGGAGGAATATACAGGACTCGTTGAGGTGTGAAACACGCAACACAGATCAAAGATGACGGAGCTCACAGGCATACCGATACCCTCCATGGACTGGAATGCAAATAACCTCCCAAAGGCATTCAGGAAATTTCAGCAGACATGTGAGTTTATATTTAATGGCCCACTGGAACGTAAATCTGACGCGGTGAGAACCCAGTATTTGATGCTGTGGATAGGTGAAGAGGGCAGAGACATTCGGGAGAGTTGGGAGTTGACAGCTGCACAAGCCTCAGACCTTGCTCTACACTGGGAGAAGTTCAGAAGCTACGTTAAGGCAAAGTTCAATTTTAGAGTAGCCAGGTTTCAACTACGTGCATTGACACAAGACCCAAGCGAGACCGGGGACTCATTCATGACGCGTGCACGGATTGTGTCAAGGGAGTGTGAGTACACTGCCACAGACGAACAACTGTTGTACACTCTAATAGCAGGTGTGCACAGCAAAGACATTCAGAGAAAATTAATTGCAAGAGACAGTACTTTAACACTTGACCAGGCAACAGCCATGGTAAGAGGCTATGAGGAAACAATCAACCAAATGAATGAGATACAAGGTGCAATGAGGGTGCTCGGCCTAAATAATAACTCATACGTAAACGTGCGGGCGATACAAAGCCTAGAATGAATAACAAGTCTGCTCACGTTGACATGCCAAATAAGGGGTGCTGGAACTGTGGTGGAGCACATGCACGTGACAGCAAGTGTCCTGCTGTTGGCTCACAGTGCAACTTTTGTCATAAAATTTGGGCACTGGGCCAGAGTTTGCATTGCTAGAAAGAAAGCACAACAGGCAGCAACCGGGGCCACAAGCAGATCAAGGCCGTATAGTGAGAGAATCTTACAGAGAAGCCAGACTAAACACCAAACTGACAGTGGACAGGTGCATGCCATCACTGAGCAGTTTGACGGGGATCTGTTGGAGGCAGTAGAGATCGAGATATATACAAGGATGGGCCAAAAGATCAGGCATTTGCCCACGTAATTGTCAGGACCGACAATAAACGCATATACAGTGTAAAATGCAAAATAGACTGGTGCTCAGACCGACGTAATGCCAGTACATGTATACAGACAGGTATACCCAGACGGAACAGATCAACACGGGAGACCGACAGCCGTGAAACACTCGACAGTGAAACTACATGCATATGGTGGATCGCAGATCAAGCAGTATGGCACACTCGATGTACGCTGTCACCATAGGGGCAGAACGCATGACCTAAGTTTTCATGTGACAGTGGCACAAGGATACACGATGCTAGGACTGCGCTCGTCTATAGCATTAGGGCTGAAAACACTAAACTGTGAAAAGAAGTCCGCATGCTCAGGTTGCCACGAGAGCAGTGAAATCTCGGCGGTGAAAAGGGAATATGATACAGCCAAGGAAAAGTTGAGCGTGACGATATTTGGATCGATCGCCACTGATCCAAAAGAAGACATGATGAAGCTATATCCAGATTGTTTCCAAGGAATAGGACGGTTTCCAGGAGAATACCACATTCGGTTACGTACGGATGCAGAACCAGTCATACAGCCACCGCGACGTGTTCCAGAATCGTTGAAACAACCGCTTAAGCAGGAGTTACAGTGCATGTTAGACCTAGACATTATCGAAGTGGTAGACGTACCAACAGACTGGGTGAATGGTCTAGTGTGTGTCACGAAACCGAACGGTGATTTGAGGATTTGTCTTGACCCGCGGCAACTCAACAAGGCGATCAAGAGAGAGCATCATTACACACCAACTTTGGACGATGTATTACCGAAGCTTACAGGCGCTAAGGTGTTTAGCATTTTAGATGTCGGGTTATTGGAATGTAAAACTCAGCGGCGAATCAAGATTGCTCACAACGTTCAACACACCTTTTGGGCGATATTGTTTCAAAAGATTACCATTCGGTATTGTCTCCGCCCAAGACGTTTTCCAGAAGAAAGTTGACCAGACCTTTGAGAACATACCGGGTGTAGTAGGCATTGCTGATGACATAGTGGTATTTGGTGCCAACGATGCCGAGCACGATGCAAATCTCGTCAAGGTTCTAGAGCGAACACGGGAAGTAGGGCTAAAGTTGAATCCAAGTAAGTGTGTGATAAAGAAGCAAATGATAAAGTTCTTTGGCAACTATCTCACTGACAAAGGTCTAGAGCCAGACCCTGACAAGATAGCTGCTATAACAGATATGCCATCGCCGCAATCTGCCAGCGAGCTACAATCTATACTTGGTTTAGCAAACTACCTGGGAAGGTACACGCCGAAGTTAGCCACGATCACGGCACCGCTCAGAGACCTAACTACTGCTACTACTACTACTACTAACACTACTACTACTACTAACACTACTACTCTACTCTACGCACAGGGTCAGTGTGAAGATGACGATGCTTCTTTCACGTTGCCTCCATGTACGTCTGTCTCTCTCTCTCAACCTCTCCCAGTCTCACCTGAGCCTCCTCTCTTTTTCTTCCCCCTCTTTCTTCCTTTTTTTCTCTCTCTCGCGCTCTCTTGATTTTTCTTTCTTTCTCTCTCTCTTGCTCTCTCTCTCTCTCACTTTGCTTCCAGCTCGAATCGATTTCTTTCTCTCTCCTTCTAGCCGCCTCTCACTTACTCTCTGCGTAGTAGTTTCTCTCGCGTAAAGCCGTCTCTCTCTCTCTCTCGCTCACTTTCTCTCTTTCTTTCTCTCCCTCTCTCTCTCTCTCTCTCTCTCTCTCTTTCTCTTTCTCTCTCTCTCTCTCTCCGTATACATCGACCTATTGCTCTCGTTAGTGATTTCGTTTACGCTGCCGCTCCCGTCTCTGCGTTGCTCCCGTATTCCTCTTTCCTCTCCTCCCTCCTCTCTCTCTCTCCCTCGCACGTGATCTTTTGCACTCGCACTCTATTACTCATTACGTCTAATGGGTGTTTTGCTGATAATGGAGAAAGCATGAACTTTCAACGCTATAGTGGCGAACACAGAGCTTGAAGTGTTCGCTATATATCAATGACTATTTCACATAGAGAATCGTACAGCTAGTCTCGCTTATTACGGACGTGCTTCGTGAGACCTAATGACTCCTTCCATCCATGATAGCAAAGCCTTGCGATCGGGCAGATAGACCAACTGCTGGAACCTGCTCACAGCAATAGTAATGAGCGATATACGCTGTTTCTTTCCTGTCAACATTGAAGGAAAGGCTTAGCTGACCTTCTAATGAGTCAGAATGTCCCAGAATTACCCAGAATGTCAGAATTACCCAGAATGTCCCTCATTGCGTGCTGGCGTGCGTGCGCGCGGGCGTGTGTGCGTGCTTTCAGCCATTATCAATACAGGCGCAGTGCCGGATATAGTTAGAAATCGCAACGATTTGGTCAGCAACGTCTGCACATGTGTACATGTGTACATGAGTACATGTGCACATCTGTACATGTGTACATGTGTACATGTGTACATGTGTACATGAGTACATGTGTACATGTGTACATGTGTACATGTGTACATGTGTATATGAGTACAACTAACATACTATCTCGTACTCTACGCACCAGGGTCTAGTGTGCAAGATGACGATGCTCTCTTTCAACATTGCCTGCTCTCATTGATCAGCGAATCTGTCCTCCTCTCTCACCCGCACGAAGCTCCGAAGTAATCTACAGCTGAGGGCCTAACCTCTCGTAGTGCTATTTGTCTTCCAAGCCCAAATCCTCCTTAAGTTGGTTCACGGCTTGTTTTTCTCTCTCTCAGGGGTGCTCTGATTTTTTTTTCTTGTCTGCTCTCTCTTTGCGTCTCTCTCTCTCGTCACTTGTGCTCTCAGCTCGAATCGATCTTCTTTCTCTGCAGCTCCCTTTCTAGCCTCTCACTTACTCTCTGCGTAGTAGTTTTGTCCTCGGCGTAAAGCCGTCTCTCTCTCTCTGCTCGCTCACTTTCTCTCTATGTGCTTTCTCTCCCGTCTTTCTCATCGCCTCTCAGCAACGCGATCTCTCTCTCGCGTGCTTGTCTCTCTGGTCCTCTTTCTGCCTCTCTCACTCCTCATCCGTATTACATGCGACCCTATTGCTCTCCGTTAGTGATTTCGTTTACGCTGCCGCCCCGTCTCTGCGTTGCTCCGTATTCGCTCTTCCTCTCCTCCCTTCCTGGCTCTCATAACTGCTCCGCTCGCACGTGATCTTTTGGCACGTGCACGCACCTCTTATTACTGGTCATTCGTCTGAATGGGCTGTTTTTGCTGATAATAGGGAAAGCATGAACTTTCAACGCCTATAGTGGGGCGAAGCACGAGAGCCTTGAAGTGGTTCGCTATATATCAATGATCATTTCAGCATAGAGAATGCGTACAGCTAGTCTCGATTATTAGCGAGCGTGCTCCTCGTAGAGACCGTAATGGACGAGCTCCTTCCTATCCTATCGATAGCAAGCCTAGGCTATCCGCAGGGACTCGGGCAGATCAGACCAAACATGACTGGAACCCTGCTCAGCGAGCGAGAGGTAGGAAATTCCGGGTGACGGAGCGATATTCATTCGCTGTCATTCTTTCTGTCTAACACTTGTACAGGAGCCAAATTCAGAACGGCGTAGCTCGACCAATTCTAATCGAGTCAGAATCGTCGCCAGAATTACCTCCCGAATGTCAGAATTACCTCAGAATGTCCCTCATTGCGTGGCTGGCGTGGCGTGCGCGCGGGTCGTAGTGTGCCGTGCTCTTTAGGCAGCGCACCCATTATCAATAGGCAGCCGGACGCAAGGCGTCCAGCTGAGCAGCGGATCACTAGTTTCACGGAATAATGAGCAGCCGGGACGCAAACGACTTTAGGGGGGCCGTAGCAACGTCCTGTCCACCATGCTCTTACATGTGTACGCATGAGTAGAATGTGGCACCTTCTGTACATGGTGTAGCAGATGGTGGGCAGCATGTGTAACATGTGTACGATGTGTACATGTGTACATGTGTAGCATGTGTTCAGCCAGTGGATGTCACACAATTCAGGGTGCAACGATCCTCGTACAATTCGTGTGGGAGGTAAATGTGCTACATGTGTAAACCGCATGTGTAAGGGATGTGTCGACGCATGATGTGACACAGTGTATATGAGTACAGTTGCTTAGTGAGCGATGGGTATCCATGTCTGTACTCAATCTGTCACATAGGACGTATGATCGTATAGCAGAACCCCACAGTCAGGAGTCTCGACCGTAGGCAACCCGGACCAATTAGGAAGCCTCCGTAGCCAAGCTAGTTAACCTAGCTTTTGCACGGCAAATATACCCTTAGGTAACAGCGATTAATAGAGCAGACGTGAAGAACGTTATGACAAACACAAAGTTGAATACGTACAAAAATAGTTTTCTATTAGGTCTCTCATTCTGAGTAGTAGCAAAGAACATGCTATGAAACCTCTACGTCCTAATGTAGCACGGTACACAGTTTCGTTTACGTCAACTAGAAACTCAAGATAACCCCGACTCAAAGGCATCTCAGACCTCTAAACATATGAACACTGTGTCTCAATCGAGTAACAACACATAATTATGCGCACACAGTATAAAATACGGCGCGAAGACAAGTGCTAAGATAAAAACCTTACTCACAAGGCTCCTCGTATCGACACACGTCTCTCTGTTATTCTAAACTTTCAAGCGTCATCATTAAACCCGCTATAGCCTTCGGGTACTTCACATAGAGACTAAAGTCGGTCCACACCCTTGGTCAGAAAGCAACTTAACGCACTGTCGCTAACTGTTCGATAGGGAGGGGGAGGATCGCTGGGAGTCCTAAATATCCGCAGGGTCGCTACCTGGAACTACACGCCACGCGTGGTGGGTACCAGTTCCCTGAAAATAATCAGTCATTTACGAGGTCAGGACTGTCACACGGGACGCCTAATCTTGCCTTTGCTAATCAGACTGGCATGTTAATAGGTGTGGGACTTTCTGCTTGCATTACATTAGCCCCTACTATGAACAGTTGTGAGTTTTATGTATCATTATACGCGAACAACTTCCAAGTGAACTATTGTACGTTTATATACAGCTTTCATTTTAAAGGTTGGCTCAATTGTTATTATTTAATGTTTGCTAGATTTGCATCCATTTGATATTTGGTTGTTTTTTTAGAATTTTTGTCGAGTAAATATATGTGTGCGGTAACGCGGTTGCCTAACATGTTCAGTTACAACCCATAGAGGTGTCCAAAATGCGTTCGCGATAGGTTGATTGTGCGGTCAGTTGGCCCGTGGGTGGGCAACTGCGTGGCTGGATCCGGGGTTCATCTCTGGGGTTGGTTCCGTGCGGAGCCTTCTCTGGGGCTGGGATCCGGATATGCATCCGTGTGGATCCGGGGACATCTCCGTTATCCACATCCGCATTGGTGCCTGTCGTGTGGTGCGGATGGCGGTTGGTGGTGCGTGAGTAGGTGCTCAGCGCGGTGACGAGGAGGGAGGTAGAGTTGTGTCATAGTTTGTCACGTGGTTTGTGTTATAAGCCAATCAGTTTGTAGATCGCGGGGTGAGAAAGGAGGGGAGAAAGCTTGCGTGAGAAAGGAAGAGGGCGTAGAAGGAGAAGCATTCGCGTGGAAGAAGGAGGAAGGGGAAAGGAAGAAGGTGTGGAGGAGGGGGAGAAGCTGGGGCTGAGAAGGAGGAGGCCGGAGAAGCTGGAGAGGTGGGTAGGAGGAGAGGTGGTGGAGAACGGTGGCCAGAGAGGTGGCCCTTCTCCCGTCTGGCCACGCACCTTCATCGCTTCTCGTCGCAACAACCTGTCACCACCACCTCTCCACTCAGCCTCCTCTTCTCGCACGAGCTATCTCCGGGTTTTGTGGTCGCGCTGCTGTGCATTCCGCGAGCGAGCGGTTCGTGCCGCGAGCACCTGCGCGTTCTCCAGCCAGCTTCCCTCCCCTCGTCTGCTCGCGTGCCGCGACACCTTCGTCCCTCCCCTTCGCCACGGGGCAGATTCTCCCCTCCTTATCCGACCCCGTAGGCTGTCTCCCCCTCCTTCCACGCACCTTCTCCCTTCCTACGCCCCTCCTCGCTTCTCCACCCCAGCTTCTCCCCCTCCTCTTTCTCCGACGCGAGCGCTTCTGCCTTCTCCCTTCCCTCCGTTCTCCACCGAGCTTCTCCCTCCTCCTTCTCTCCACACACGCTTCTCCCTTCTCTCGCCCTTCCTTCCTCCTTCACCATCTTTCTTCCACAGCTGGAAGTGATGTCACGAACCCGTCAATTAGCACCTGATTGGTTATCGAATCACACACGCACGGATACAAAATATGGCAAATTCCCATCTCCTGTCACCCGGCCCGAATATAGAGCAAACGCCGATCGGTGTTTGTGGGTGCGCTTGGCCTGGTGTGGATTAGGTGCGGTGGACTTTAGGTACAAATAGGTGCGGGATTTTTGCTTGCATTACAGGCATCTTGGAACATGTGCTACAGTGTATAGCGATCTGTACATTGTGTACGCTACATCTGCTAGCCTACTATGATGTACATCTGTGTATGGTGCACAGTCTATGTAATGTGTACACGGTGTGAGATGTGTACATCATCGTAAAAAGTACATAGTGTATACGCCCTGGTAGAGATCAGACCACATATACAATAGATTCCTAACTCAGCGAGAGTTATAGACCGGATGTTAAGTAAGCAGAGATTCCAGAAGTACGGAAAATTTTCCATTGTTATTATTTACAACATTCGATAAAGCAAAAATTTAACAAAATCTTAAAAAGATATATATAAAGCCACGCGCTTTAATATTAAGAGTAGATTCACCGTCTTATTTAACTCTCACTATTGGGACGTTATTGAGAGCATGTTAATACTATTAATATGAGTATTGGGATTGATAGCGGGGTGGAGCCGAGAGCTGAGGACGTCGAGACGTTGGCATGAGAGGGGCGGTGTTCGGACGCCGGGAGTGCTCTGAACGAGTAGGGAGGAGGTCGGGGAGAGCGGAGACAGTCGAAAGCACTTCGGACGGTGCGCGAGGAGAGAGCGGTAATACGAGAGGTTTAGAAGAGTATGAGAGGAGCTGTCGTGAGCGGTGCGAACGGCATGGCGAGACACCCAGGTCTAATGAGCGCGGGTGAGCGAGAGAGTGAGAGGATAAAAGTGAGATAAAGAAGAATGAGAAAGGACGACTCTTGTGCGACACACCAAACCACACGTAGGAGTGCAGCGTGAGAGTAGCGCGCTTGAATATATTCTTCTTCGCTCACTGCAATTATCCATCGACACAATCTTGTCAGCGAATAACGCGTGGAGTCTGCCAATGCTAATTTGACAATACAAACTCACTGTACGGAGATCAACTTTATCTGTCTGTCTTTCTCTTTGTGTAAACTTACTCATGATTGAGCAAGTTGCGAGAGGCACAAAATCTAAAGGCAAAGCGAGAGTGAAGTCTTACCACACACGCACAGAGGTCACGCGCACGCCTTAATCAGATGTGACGTCAATAAAGGCCGAATAGCAACCCTGGCGTTTGTTGAAGACTGTTTCTGGTTACAATCGCTCACACTCGCTGCAACGAACCGTTAACGATGTTATTGTACCGTAAATAAATTCAAGTATGTTGAGGTTAATTAATACTTTGCTAGACTGCATTCTACGCCAGCTTTCCCCTTCGGCAGAGAAAAATTGTTTCAACAATCTAGCGCTTGCAGGTATATAAGCTGAAAGTCGCTATATAGCAGCTCGCCCCAGTTAATTAATATAAGCAAGATCTTTTCGTTATGCTCAACAGTGATTAGCAATACTAACATCAGGGCGGAGGCCTCAGGGGTATAACTCCAGCGAAAATCGTGATTACGATCAGGACGGAACCAGAATTATTGTGTTCATTGTAATACCGACAATAGAAACAAAGTATAAGAAGTGTATGTCTTCAGTTTATTTACAGGAGCGGAACGGTATAGAGCTCTGTTCGGAGTGTGTTATGTATTATGCGAAGGACAAATTGTTTTCTCGAGATTATTGCCTTCTAAATTTAGGTGCGGCGGCTGTGAATTGAGTGTGTGAGTGCGATATTGTGGATCTGAAAGCGTCTGTGTAATTAACTCGCAAATGATGCGGGGGCAATTTAATTAATAGCGCACTTGTTCTTAAGCTGAAGTGTTATTCTATGTACATAGCAGAAGGGATGGGCATGTTGACTGAGCATTTCTCACATTCTAAGGCGTGATATAGGGCAAGGCTTACTGACGGCGAGGTGACCGCGTAATGAGCCCGGTTAGAGCGCCTTTGGTTCGGAGCAAATGATGAGGACAAAGTAACTAAAAGCTAAACTCAGCAAGTTCGAGTTATGGTGGAAGTCCCGTGGCTAGACTGGTCCCAGCTAGTCGTTGAGGCAATTGGCAGCAGAGCAGGATGGCAGTGGCTACTCTCTGAATGCAGTCTAGTTCTCGTAGAGATGAAGGACCTGTGCAGCAAGGAGTACAAGAAGCGCTTTTAATACCTTACTAATACAAGAGGATAAGATCTTGAAACGTAGAGCGCGCCATTGAGCGCAGAGGCGAGCTAGCCGAGGATGTGACAACTATTGTGTCTTCGATCGACAGTCCACGAGCCGCAGGGCCTCCTTTCATGATCAAAAATTGTGAGTAAATATCATTCGACACGAATCGCGATCTCAGGCAAACTATAGGGCATTCTGCGTCAGGGGGAGGCTAGCAACGGTTTCATGGAACGAGTCGAGTTTGGCCCGGAGAGATTATTCGAATATAGTAACCACCTAAGGTGTGGCGTGGATTTTTGGCGGCAAGTGTGGCTTGGAGACGATGTGGTTTGGGAACATTGCAATAATTGTGACCGTCATAAATCTGTAAAGGCAGCGATAAGCCCGCCTTATTTGTTGACTTGCATGAATGGGCTCACGACGTGAGCTGACTCCTGTACCGTACTGCAAGCCCGTTGACTTTTGCCGTAAATAATGGAAATGCCGCGGCCGAGCATTTCGCATCAAAGAGAAGAAAATTCTGCGATTTTCACAGCTCGCTATCGCCAAGTCAACCGAGACGCGTAGCATTCAGTAAACATTTGTGTATTCCATAATTTCCACAGTCTTGGCTTCTATCAGTATGATTTCCACAATTCTTGCTCTTTGCCATAATAAATTGATACGAATAAGCTATGCTGATTAAGTTGTTCTTCACGGCACACGCATGTCTGCATAAAATGGCTTCGGTCAGTAGGCTCCATTTCGACAACGGCCAGCAGGTGTGCGCAAACGGTTCTTTTGTGCTGGCACTTGCATAGCCCGAGCGCGAGCTACGCGCTAGACGTTTGTGGCAGCTCCGCCTCCGGCTGGCTGTGATGCCCGTGTTTCCAAGGTTGTAACCTGTTGTTTGAGTTCTCTAAACCGAGCCATTCAAACCTCATACAATAAATGTATAGTTCTTCAGCGACGGAGACATAACAAGTAATGATTTATTGAATAATATTGCATAATAATTAATACATTTTCAGTTCGGCCCCGCGTTATCATAGGGAGTATAACCTCACTATACTTAAAATCCCTATGGGGCGCGGGGGGTTTGGACGGTGGGGTATGGCGGGGAGGTTTTAGCGGAGGGTATGAATATTTGGTGACATTTTTTTATTAAGCTTGGTTGGCCTTTAATCCCCTCGATCCTTTCCTTGTTTGTGAATTTTCCTATGAACATCTATATTTGTTTTGTTCATAAAATATTCAATTCTAATCTTTGTTGATTCGAGCTAATCTGGGGAGCTAAACCCGACCAGGCTCTCCGAACTGTAAAACACGTCGTAGGAACAGCTAGCCCGCAATGTAGTGTTTAAGGAGAATGGAACTTGTGGCTAATCGTCGAGCATGACTGAGCGGATTTTTTAATATTAGATTATATCACCTCTCACATTTCTAGAATCTGCGTCCATCGATAATGCGATTGTCATCTTCTAAAACTACAGACCATGGGGGGCCCGGGCTGACCGCTGTGGAGACGTGCGCCGGGCACTCTGAATTTGCGCACGTCTCCACTGGCGGACAGCCGCTTCAATACTTGAAGCATCCCCCGCGGTCGCCGTGCGCCATATCCCGCGAACGCGCGTTCTCATCGCGTCGCAGCGCTTAGGATGCACAAGCAAAGCGTGCCACGCAAATCTTGTATCATGTCTCTCTGGATAGATTACAAGAACTGGTACTATATACTAATCAGTTGCTCGCCACCGACAGTATGGAAGCACTCACGCAACTGTATTATCATAGACCGAGCTCGGCGTTACCGATTAGCCTAAAGGTCAGTCAAATTGTCGGAGGCTAAAATAAAGGACGACAGTGTAATTTTCCTCTAGTCGTTCTTAAGTAGAAATCGGGCGCTTTGTCGCTAGATTTTTCCCTCTAACGGAGGGCGGTAATTTAGTCGCTAGTCGAGTATAGCGGGGCGCGTTCATTTAGGCGTACGTGAAATACACAACCTCGTGCAGCGGCGCATTAGGCGTGCAATCAAAACAGGGAAATCAAAACATGCAAGCCCGACGATTCAATGTTATCGGGTTTAATTGGAGAAAAAACGCCAGCACGTATGGTTTTGTTGAGGTAATTAAAATTTCTCGGCCGACATATTTCTGAAAAATACAGCCATCAATGACGATGAAGGTTGGGCATCAGATAAAATACACTCGCGCGTTCTAATTAGATGTTATCGATACTATGAACCGCTAGACGTCGCGTGGAAACGTAGCGTGGTATGCCCGCCGCGATGGTGTAGACTCAATAAACGAGTTTATTCTACAAAAAGGAGGGGTATCTGGCGTTGACTTTGGCACAAATGTGTGAGCATCAAACAGCACATGCGTGTCAGAAAGAATAGAAACGAAGTACGTCACGTCAGAAAAAAACATGGCATAGTTTGGCTACCTGCAGAAGACGAAAACAGCCTTAGTTATGGTAGCATCTAACTGACATAGGGATTGCAAGTACATCACAGCGACTAGACCCTCAACACTGGTAACACTTGGTGGAGCTTGTGGAGGAATATACAGAAGAACTCGTTTGAGGTGTGAAAACACCAACACAGACAAAAGATGACGGAGCTCACAGGCAAATACCGATACCGCTCCATGGCACTGGAATGCAAATAACCTCGCAAGACATTCAGGGAAATTTCAGCAGCATAGTAGTTTAAGTATTTAACAGGCCCACGGAACGCTAAATCTGACGCCAGTGAGAACCCAGTATCTTTGATGCTGTTGGATAGGTGAAGAGGGCAAGACATTCGGGAGAGTTGGGAGTTTGACAGCTGGGCAGCAAGGCCTCAGACCCTTGCTCCACACTCGGAGAGAAGTTCAGAAGCTACGTTACCCGTAAGCCAAATTCAATTTAAGAGTACCAGGTTTCAAGCTACGCTGCATTGACACAAGACCAACGGCGAGACGGCGTGGACTCATTCATCGGACGCGTGCACCGCGAATGGTGAGGAGTGTGAGTACACCGACACAAGACGAACAACTGTTGACGCCTACTCGTAATCACCAGGTGTGCCAGCAAAGACATTCAGTAGAAAATTAATGCAAAGAGAAGTACTTTAACACTTGACAGGCTAACTAGCCATGGTAAGCAGCTATGAGAAATCATCACCAAAATGAACTGAGATACAAGGTGCAATGAGGGTGCTCGGCACTAAATAATTAACTCATACGTAAACCGTGCGGGCCGAATAGCAAAAGCCTAGAATGAAATAAACAGATCTGCTCAGTGTGACATGCGCAAAATAGGGGTGCTGGAACTGTGGTGGAGCAAATGCACAGTGACAAGCAAGTGTCCTGCTGTTGGCTCACAGTGCAACTTTTGTCATACAATTTCGGGCAGCTGGGCCACCGAGTTTGCAATTGCTAACGAAAGAAAGCACACACAGGCAGCAACCCGGGGCCACACAGCCAGATCAAGGCCGATATAGTGAGAGACATCTTACACGAGAAGCCCTAGACCTAATAACCACTACACTGAGCAGTGGAACAGTGCATCCGCCATCAGCTGAGCAGTTTGACGGGTTTCGTTGGAGGCAGTGTAGACGATCGAGTATATACAAGGCTGCGAAAAGCATCAGGCAATTTGCCGAACATAATTGTCCAGGACCGACACATAAACGCATCTCCAGTCGTAAAAGCAGAATAGAACAGTGGTGCTCAGAGCCGACGTAATTGCCCAGTACATGTATACAGACAGGTATCGAGATCCCAAGAACGGAATCAGATAAACACGGGGAGACCGACAGCCGTGAAACAATCTGACAGTCTGAACCTACATGCATATGGGGGATCGGCAGATCAAGCAGTATGGCACACCGCTCGATGTAACGCTTGTCACCATAAGGCAGAAACGCCGCATGACCTAAAGTTTTATGTGACATGGCACAAGGGATTACACCGATCTAGCACTGCGCTCGTCTATATCATTAGGAGCCCTGATAACACTAAACTGTGAGAAAAGAAGTCGCGCATCGCTCAGGTTGCTCACGAGAGCAGTGAAATCCTCGCGCGTGAAAAAGGGCATATGCAGTTAGCAGCGCAAGGAAAGAGTTGAGGCGTGACGATATTTGGATCGATCGGCACTGATCCAAAAGACAGACATGATAAGCTATATCCAGATTGTTTCCGGAAAGGAATAGGACTTTCCAGGAAAGAATACCACAGTTCGGTTACGGTAGCGGATGCAAGACACCAGTCATAAGCCACCGCGACGTTGTCGAGAATGCGTTGAACACAGACCGCTTAAGGCAGGAGTTACAGCTGCAGTGTAGACCTAGAGATTATGCGAAGTGGTAAGACGTAGCCAGGAGCAGACTGGGTGAATGGTCTAGGTCGTGCCTGTCACGAAACCGAGATGGTGATTTGAGATTTTGTCTTGACCGGCAGGCAACTCAACCAAGGCGATCAGAGAGGAGCATCATTACACACCAACTTTGGCACGATGTATTACCCGAAGGCTTTAGCAGGCGCTAAGGGTGTTTAGCATTTTAGATGCATCGGGTTATTGGAATGTATAAACTCAGCGCGAATCAAGATGCTCACTGAACGTTCCAACACACCCTTTTTCGGGCGTCATATGTTTAAAAGATTACGCATTCGTATTGTCTCCGCCCAAGACGTTTTCCAGAAGAAAGTTGACGCAGACCTTGAGAACATACCGGGTGTAGTAGCGAATTGCTGGATGACATAGTGGTATTTCGGTGCCAGACGATAGCTGAGGCACAGATGCAAATCTTTCTCAGAGGTTCTAGAGCGAATCAGTGAAGTAGGGCTAAGTTGAATCCAAAGTAGTGTTTGATAAAAAAGCAAATGGAATTAAGTTTCTTTGCAACTATTCCCTCAGCTGACAAAGTCTAGAGGCCAGACCTGAACAACGATAGCTCTATACCAGATGATGGCCATGCGCCGCAATCTGCCAGCGAGCTACAATCTAATACTTGGTTTAGCAAACTACCTGGGAAGGCATCACGCCGAAGTTAGCCCGATCACGGCAGCCGCTCAGAGACCTACGAAAAAGGATGTGTATTTTACTGGAGCCTGAACACCAGGCAGCCACTCATGTCAGTTGAATAGGGCCATTAGCTCATCAAAAGTGCTAGCATATTTCGACCCGATCGAAGC
>NW_014577435.1:236953-249871 GCF_000485595.1 Priapulus caudatus
ATGGTGTACATGTGTAATTGTGTACATCTGTAATCGTCCAGCGATTGATCGTATAGACTAGGTACCGAAGGTTCTGCTTTTGGCAGCGGGCTATCCCCTCATTACGCCTTAGGTTAACACGCATTTATAGGACAGACGTGGTAGAACCTATTGACAAACACAAAGTCTACGCTACAAAAATAAGTTATAATTTGGCCTCTCTCACTGAATGTCAGATAACCAGCAGAATCTATAAACCTCTTACGCTCTAATGTTACGTAAGCAGCGTTCGTTTACGTAATAGACTCAACAGATACCCGACTACAAAGGAATCCTTCAGACTCGAAACATAGAATCACTGTGTCTCAATCGAGGTTTCAAAAACACCTATGCCAACAGTATAACAGACTGAAGCGCAAAGGACATGCCGTAGATTGAAACTCTACTCACAAGGCGACTGCGGTTGCGACTCTGACGTCCTGCTTCGACAGAACGGTCTCTTTTCTATTTCTCACTTTCACGCGCATAATGAGAGGGCAGACCTAGAGTATCACACGGATGCACTAAACACGTCGCGGGTCACACCGGTGATGTCAGAAGAACTTCACGGTCGCTAACTTTCGGATAGGGAGGGGAGGCAATCCTCGGGAGTCCGTATATACCAGCGCGTCCTACCATGGAACTACCGCCACGTGAGTGTACCAGTCCCTGCAAAAGTAACATCAGTATTACGAGAGGCCAGGACTGTCATCAAGCCTTCTTGCCTTTTGCCGCTACACTTCTGCATGTTAACATAAGTGTGGCTTTTGCTTTCATTACATTACCCCCTTACTATGAAAAGTTGTAGTTACTTATTTTATAGCGAAACAACTTCAATGATTTTTTTTTTGACTATTGTACGTTTATATACACGTTTTATTTTAAGCAGGTTGCTCAATTGTTATGTATTTTTAATGTTTCCTAGAATTTCCATTCCATTTGAGGATTTCGGTTTGTTTTTTGTAGGAATTTT
The DNA here is from genome assembly GCF_000485595.1 of Priapulus caudatus. Taxonomy (NCBI): domain Eukaryota; kingdom Metazoa; phylum Priapulida; class Priapulimorpha; order Priapulimorphida; family Priapulidae; genus Priapulus; species Priapulus caudatus. The sequence continues at coordinate 237,945 of NW_014577435.1, forward strand.
TTGTCGAGTTAAATAATGTGTGCTAACCGCTTGACCTAACATTGTTTATTACACTAGCGAGGTGTCAAAATTGCTTCCGATGTCTGTTAGTCGTCAGTTTCCCTGTCGGGTGCAACACTGGCGTGGCCTGGATCGGGGTTCATCGGCTGGCCGTTGGTTCCGTGGGAGCCTCTCTGGGGCTGGATCCCGGATATCTCCGTGGTGGTCCGGGACATCTCCGTCGTTGATTCGGGACATCGCCCGTCGGTCGGTGCGTCGTCTGTGCGTAGGTGGTGACTCCAGTTTCCGGTGTTGGGTTTGGTCTATATTTCAGGCGTACAGGCAGATGAATCTTGAGAATATTTTGTTCACGTGGTTTGTGTTATAACGCAATCGAGTTGCTACTCGCGCGGTGGAAGTAAGCGAGCGGCGCAGAAAGCTGGTGAGAGAAGGAGGAGCGGGGAGACAGGGAGAAGCTGGTGGGATTAGCTCATCAAAAGTGCTAGCATATTTCGAAGGATACCCATCGAAGCCGGTGACTGTGCAGACAGATGCCAGCAAACGGGGAGTTGGAGCTACACTTCTGCAGAGCGGAGGACCAGTTGCATATGCTAGTAAAAGCTTGACAGAAACGGAAAGTAACTATGCTAACATTGAAAGAGAAATGCTCGCTGTAGTATTTGGACTGGAGCGTTTTCACTACTACATATATGGTAGACACGTGATGGTAGAATCCAATCACAAGCCATTACAGAGTATTACAAACAAGAGCCTGTCAAGTGCACCATCAAGACTAATGCGTATGCTATTACGTGTGCAGAGGTATGATTTCAAGGTTACGTATGTACCAGGAAAAAACATACCAATTGTTGATGCATTATCGAGAGTTTCGATCGCAGGGAGAGCAATCCCTGACATGGATGTTATAGTGCATGAGATGGTAAACGTAGTACAGACACGGTTGCAGCAAATTAAGCGGATGACCAGTGAAGACACTGTCTTTATAACTCTCAAGGAGATAGTTATGACAGGTTGGCCAGATCTACGGAAGAACTGTCCAAAGGCAATACACGAGTACTGGAACTATCGAGAAGAAATTAGCATCTATGACGGCATTCTTCATAAAGGAGACAGAGTTATCGTCCCTAAGAAGATGCAGGAGGATGTGATGAAGAAGATACACGCAGGACATCAAGGGGTTGAGAAGTGTCGACTTAGAACCAGAGCAACGGTTTTCTGGTGTGGAATTAATGCTGACATCGAAAAGATGGTCAAGGAATGCGCTGCGTGTCAAAGAAACCAGACATCACAGGCACCGGAGCCAATGATACACATTGCAGCGTAGCGACCATGGCAAATGATTGGTTCTGACTTATTCGTGTGGAATCAGGCGCATTACCTCATTGTGGTAGACTACTATAGCTCATTCCCAATTGTGAGGAAGCTATCAACCGTAACATCAGCAGGTGTGATTCAAAGCTTGAGAGGAATCCTAGCAGAGTATGGAATCCCAGAGACAATCATATCTGACAATAGGCCGCAGTATAGCAGCAGTGAATTTGCGAAATTCGCAGAAGAGTACGGGTTCAAGCATGTAACCAGCAGCCCAAATTATCCTCAGGCGAATGGAAAGGCGGAAAGATATGTTGGTGTTATAAAGAAGAAGCTAGAAAAAGCTCGAGAATCTGGACAGAATCCCGCGCTAGCATTGCTGTGTATTCGTACTACGCCACTGAGTGCGAGATTACCATCACCAGCCGAGCTGTTATTCAACCGGAAGATACAGTCGAACTTTCTTATGGTTAACATGACTGCGAATGACGAAGAAGTACAGGAAGGAATGAGAGACAAGCAAGATAGATCACAGGCTCGGTATGATGCTCATACAAAACCGTTACCTGAACTACAAGCTGGACAAAGCGCTAGGATACAGCACCCAGTGACAAAGAGATGGGAACCTGCTAGAAACGAGTGCACAGAACTACCTCGTTCGTATGTTGTCGAAGCTGAGACGGGTGCACGGTATAGACGGGACAGGAAACAGATTAGACAGACAGGCGAAAATTTCAATTTTGAGCGGGAACTAGAAACTGACGGACATAACAAGATAGAGACACCTGTTAGTGTTACCAGTGTACCACACGCTACACTTAACAGCTCAAATAGTGACAACACGTATGTCACGAGATCAGGTCGAGCGGCTAAGGCACAAGTGAGGTTAAATTTGTAATGTATATGGTAAGCACTGAAGTACCCTGCGGATTTTTTGCGAGTTACATATATATATTTCTAGTGCATGACTATGAAGCACTCGCGCAGGAAATGTTTATTTTTATTAAAGAAGAGATATGTTATGATATATGACCGCTAGACGTCGCGTGGGAAAACACAGGGTGTGTCGCGTGGTATGCGCGCATGGTGATGTAGAATCAAATAAAACGATATCTAAACTAAACAGATATCTGCGTTGACTTTGCACATGTGTGAGCATCAAACACAACCTTGTTGAATTTGCGAATTTCGCAGAAGAGTACGGGTTCAAGCATGTAACCAGCAGCCCAAATTATCCCTAGGCGAATGGAAAGGCGGAAAGATATGTTGGTGTTATAAAGAAGCAAAGGATTAAGTTCTTTGGCAACTATCTCACTGACAAAGGTCTAGAACCAGACCCTGACAAGATAGCGGCTATAACAGTTTTTATTATTGATTAATTGTAGGAAACCACCAAAGTTTAAACGGCATTACATTGCCCAATGTAACAGCATCGAACGACAATGCAAATTAACGCTATAAATAAGAGATCGAATACTTATCACTGATCGACAACTGCTAATAATAGGTGGGATTAAATACCTTTGTCATTATCGTGCAATTATAAGCACCCGCTCATTAGCACGGCTCCGGGAAAAAATAGGGTTCAACACGAAAGCTGGCTGTTAAAGCTCTACGAAATATGACATTAGCTACGCTATGCGATCCGTTCAGTGGATTAGACTCATGCATGTTATTCACGAACGTCATCAACAACGCTCATATCATAATATATGCTTTCTTATATGCTGCTAATTTCACACACACACACACACGCACGCACACAGGACACAGCACCCACCACACACATATATATTATCAAGAGTGCATAATAGAGATCTCTACTATGCACTCTATTATGCACATCTTATCTACATCATATATTATGCACTCTCTTATATACATCTCTATTATGCACTCTTGATATTATGTATATATTTTTTAAATATATATTTATATGATTTCATAATATGCTCTCTTGGGGTGAGGGGGCGCAGGTAAATGCACCCTAACACAAGCTCTTCGACAGCGAAAGAGAGTACACCTTCTTGTAAAGAGTTGTGCCTCGTGGTTTAGAGTTTAGACGAATCCCAGATTGATGCTTAATGATGAACAAAGAACGCGTAGAAGAATAGATTCAAGTTTCAATATTCTCAGGTTTTACGCAAAAAAATCTGAGACAGAAGACGAACGCAAGACGTAAAAGGCAGATTTTGATTTATTTAAATTTATCTGCTCATGATACACAAGAGTATTATCACAATCACGTAATACCTATCGGCAGGTGCAATAAATCTTTAATATATTACAATCATTGGCAAAACGATGTTTATATATATATATATGTATATATATATATGTATATATAATAACAAAAATAGATAAACTAGTTATACTAGATTATTTAGATATCTAGTTTATATATTTTTGATAATAACCAGGCAATCAACTACCTAGTTGCAAAAGCTAAGTGCTTATTAAAAAAACCTGTTACATTCACTGATGAAATTACAAGTTTTAAACTTACATTCGAACTAAGCTACGCCGCGAGGTTGTACTCTGTTCACGAACAAACGAGTACAGACGCACCTCTTGATTGCTTTCTTACAAATTGTCACGGGAGACACACGCGACCCCTAGCGGTGCGCTAGCGCTGGTAGGTTTCCCTTATAGCGTCGTCATGGCAACGTTACTCGGGAGAATGTCAAGCAATGCGCTGCAAGACTATTCTGTTTCGATATAGCTTAACCACCAGACACCCGCAATGACGCGCACGCACGCACTGCGTGAGACACAACAACAGGTGATTCCCACTTTATATGGAGGCTCTCCGATTACTATGCTTGTACCATCGTTCGCGACCCCACCCCTACTCAAACACACCTCTGTGCCTCTATCAACCTGTCACCTGCGTGCCGCTACGAAACACACGGAGTTCCACCCATACCAATGCGTTTATTCTTACTAGTGAATGACGGGTGGTGCTATGCAGTTCAAGCAGTTCAAGCATTCAGGCATTGAATAGAAGTGTCCAGGTATTGAATAGAAGTATCCAGGTCAGGGGCGTAAATCCGTACCGAGGAGTGGGGGGGGGATGATCGGCGATAGCCGGGAGCGAAATTAACCTTGGCTGCCGCAGGCAGGCCCGCGTGCCGTAGGCATGCCAGTGCTAGGGGGGTCTGGGGGTAAGCCCCCACAGAAATTTTTAAATATTTATGCCATTTTCCTGCAAACTGAGGCATACTGTGGTCCATATTCTCATGTCTGATGACACTATCACAACCCTAGACTCAACCCTACAAGTTAGGATTCAAAACACTTTTCATGACTTTTCAGAGAGCGTACACAGTTAAGTATAGTAATAATACATGTATTAAAACACAGGTAAGAATTGCAATTTCTCACAATTTCACGTGTTTTTGTATGTTTGCAACCATACTTTTTGGCTATTTTTTATTTTATTTTTTTGAATCTCAGGGCGGGATATTTGTACAGGCCATCCCCCCCTACTTCAAGAGCGGGGGGATGCACCCCCACCCCCCGGGACTTACGCCTCTGGTCCAGGTATTGAACTACAAGCGCCCAGGTACTGAATACAAGCGCCCCGGTATTGAATACAAGCGCCTAGGTATAGAATACAATTTGTTTTCCCCTCCACACTATCGTCTAGACCCCTACAGCATTCCAGCAGCAGCAGCCAAGCATACCACAGCGTGAGATGAGAGAGAGAACTTGAGAAGAAAGAGGAGAGAGAGAGGTGAGAGAGAGGAGAGAGCGAGAGAGTGAGAGAGAGAAGAGAGAGAGAGAGAGAGAGAGAGAGAGAGAGAGACGAGAGAGAGAGAGAGAGAGAGAGAGAGAGAGAGAGAGAGAGAGAGAGAAGAGAGAAGAAGAGAGAGAGATAGAGAGAAGAGAGAGAGAAAGAGAAGAAGAGAGAGAGAGAGAGAGAGAGAAGAGAGAGAGAGAGGAGAGGAGAGAGAGAGAGAGAGAGAGAGTAGAAGAGAGGAGAGAGAGGAGAGATAGAGAGAGGAGAGGAGATGAGAGAGATGCGAGAAATAGAGAGAGAGAGAGAGAGAGAGAGAGAGAGAGAGAGAGAGAGAGAGGAGAGATCGCGACGAGGGTGATATAAAGAACGATGCCTGATCGAACACACAAAGAGCGTTGCTCGTTGTAAGAAACTCATGTGAGTATGCGTGTGTCTGTGCATGTACGTGTGTGCGCGTGTTTTCGCGAGTCTGCGCATTTGTGTAGGTGCGCGTGCGTGCGTGCGTTGTTCTGCGGAGGCAGACGCGTGCGTGCATCCGTGCGTGTGTGTGTGCGTGCATCCGTACCAGTGTGTGAGCGTGCATCCGTCCATGTGTGCGTGCATCCGTACCCGTGTGTGTGCGTGCATCCGTGCGTGTGTGTGTGCGTGCATCCGTGCGTGTGTGTGCGTGCATCCGTGCGTGTGTGTGTGCGTGCATCCGTACCCGTGTGTGGGCGTGCATTCGTTCGTGTGGGTGCGTGCATCCGTGCACGCTACCCCATTATCAGGATCGCCCTGTCGTGAATGAGACAAGAGGAAGATGAGGATGAAGAGGAGGAAGAGGCGGAGGAAGAGGAGGAATAGGGCAAAGAGTAAGAAGAAGCCCTTTCAGCCGTTACCAGACGTTGCTGCCACACACACACGCCGACACACAGAGACCTGTATTGACACAGCACTGGCAGACCAGCCGCTATCTATTTCACGGCTTTCCGAGTCACATCGAGTGCCATTACCGTCACGTGATTGCTAGCCTGGCTTCGCAGCTAGAGAAGAGAATAGAGAACCCGCCCACCAGTGACGGTATCCGTCACAATGCAACCGGATGAAGACTAATGCCACTTCTATCTCGTTTCACCCCCATGACGTCACCAGACACTCACAATTCACGCCGAGATGCCCACAGAAAGAAGCGGTGCGCGCGCGAGTTGATACTAAGTAATGCTAGATGGCGCCACGCAAGGCATGAAAGCGGACGATGACATCGAGGGAGGTATGCCGACGGTTTCTGTTTGCTAGATGGAGTTAAGTATGATAGAGAGATGCGAGGATATTGTTCCCCGCATCACCCCTACGCGGTCGGCCGCCGACAACTACAAACGAAATAACGAGGAAACGTTTCGGGAGAAATAGATGTCGCTCGATTGTATTTACCGGGCGAAATAGATGTATTGGAACACAAATAGCGTTTCAGTGCATTCGCTATATGTCGCTGCCCTGGTACCAGGTTACTCTAGCCTTCACTGGAGCACACCCAGAGTGTAAAGCAAAACAGAGCCAGTAGTGAGTAGAGCTAAACAATGGTACATAGTCGCACAGAATCGTCAAACATATGCGTTACAATTAGTGCTTGCACCGCCACCACAAGTTAGGGGAAATGAGAGAGTCTGAGTGACATCTTATGATTGAGGGACAAGATTTGGAATGAACCGGAAAGATTTTACGAACACACCCGAGTCTCTAATAAAATGCATTTTACCAACAGCACTAGTAGCATCGGAGCGACCACTCCTGTAGTCCGATGTGAAATCTAGCCGAGGACCAGTGTGGTTACTTAGTTGTGTATAACGTCCACCAGATGCCAGCAGCTCGATTTACATCAGCTTTTTACCTCGAATATGACAAACTATTAGAAAGAAACAATACTAAGCCTCCGAGCGGGAGTGAAAAAGCCCCGTCCGCCCAGCTACACTACCATGCAACACCAGTGAGTCTCTTATCACTACGTCTAGCGTTTGCTTACACGCGTGCTGTGATACAAACCCACGTCACAGGCGAGCGAAAAAACAACCACCCCACCCCCACACACAATCCCTCACCCAGCCAACCTGCTCCCCCCACCCACACGCAAATCCACCCACCCCACCCACGCACAGAATGAGTTACCCAGCCAACCTCCTCCCCCTACACACAAGCAAATCCACCCACCCCACCCACACACACAGCACCTTAACCCAGCCAACCTGCTCTCCCCCCACACACAAACAACAACCACCCACCCCACCCACATACACATTCACCAACCCAACCCCAAACCTCACCCACTACCTAAGTAGACAATTTGATACAAAACATGAAAATCTTTCGCGGACGACCGTTTACGACGAAGTTTGTTCGCGCAAGGAATCGGGAGATAGAGAGAATATAGGTAGTATAGTGACCATGCGCACACTGACTAACTAGGCGTCAAGGTCATCAGAGGTCAGGGATGCCACCAGCTCGGTCACATACAGGAGGTCCACATTATATCTCACACCAACTGTTCACCTACCACGTCAGAATCTAGCTAGAGTCGATTCTTCATTTCTTACTGCAGCAAGTACGGGAGTATGAGCGTAACTCACTCATATATATATATATATATATACACACACTCACATATATATATGTATGTATATATATATATACACACACGCACACACATATATATATATATATATATATAAGTATGTATATGTATATGCACACATCATATTCAAGCAGCGATGACAATCATAACTGGCCAACAGGAACAGCTCAACCTACACACACGCGCACGCACGCACGCACGCACGCACGCACGCACGCACGCACGCACGCACGCACACACATCTCTATTTGTCTACACAACCAGCGATGATCACGCTCATCCCGCCATCGCCGCCTCGCCGCCGTTTCCGCAGCATCCCTCATCCCACACTGAAGCCATCGTGACTGCTTCCTGTTACTAGCCGCAGCTGCCGAATGCCACGACGACGAGGCTTCACAGTACAGCCGCCCCCGCTTTATCGGGACCAGTCGAAACACGACAGGTGGCTAAGCAGTGGTCCCGATTAAGCGGTGGACGCAACAACGGTGCGTGAGGATTGGTCTCAAGCGTCGTTTAAGCGGTGCGCCCGTTGATGCGTGGCCCAATAAAGCAGGGGGTTACTGACTGTACCACCGTAACGATGCCCCGCGACTACACCAGATAGTGAATCTCAGCGTACTAGCTAAACATGCACGTTGGTGCAGCGTCACAGAGTTCTAATTCCTTCGCACCAATACCACGCAATAATGTGCACGGTAACGATACGGTACTTTCTTACTCACACCACCACCTGTGCCAGACTGTAACAGTTGACGCGTACACATGTAGACACGTACCAATGGACAAGATTACACTAAGAAATAGTGTCCGTTTGTCAGCATGTACTACTCGCTGTACAAAGTGCCAGCACCACGTCACGTGCTCGTCTACCATCACGAAATAGTGCGTCAGATGTGTGCGATGATAGAAATGTTTACGTGAGCCACATTGTCGCCACACACAAACCCTGCAACTGGTTACTGAGAAAACTTCTAACGGACCTGCATTTACAACAACTATATATAATTAATACATATTCATACACACACGCACGCACGCACGCACGCACGCACACACACACAAACACACACATACACACACACTTACACTCACACACACACACACACACACATATATATATCTATATATCTATAAAAACAAATACAAGGCAAGTTTCAGGTAATTAAAAATAATATATACATTGTTGCGTTAACCTATCTACACCATTTCGCTCACAAAATGAATTCCACGACTTACATACTATGTGTGTCACCACAACCGTGTGTGTTCTCCAAATCTGAGCTCAGTATAATGCCTACCATAATTTAAAAATACTATTTGGATTCGTGATCGACAATAGGATCCTCTTAAAAATGTTGCAATTGCACACTGCCGGGTTATTGACGGTATTATACATTATAGGTTTATTATTGGTACTATGACGCCTGCCAGCTTACGTTCATGCCTGCCTGCCTGCACACCTGCATGCATACCTGCCTGCTAGCTTGCCTGCCTGCCTGCACACCTGCCTGCATACCTGACTGCTAGCTTGCCTGCCTGCCTGAACACCTGCCCGTATACCTGCCTGCATACCTGCCTGCTAGCTTGCCTGGCTGCCTGCCTTCTTTCCTCCTCACCTATCTAACAGACAGATGCAATCTGCAGTAGCATGCTAGAGTAACTACACAACTCACACATGGACAGACCTGGCAAACCTCCACGAAAATCCTTCCCATCATAACAAAACAACGAAATGCGTGAATAAATAGACAAGCAAACAGCTCTCGTGCATGGCTACGATCCTGCTCAACCGATAACTACACTTCAAGAAAAATCGGCTACGATGTCACGTTCATTTTCCAAATCCAGGTGGCAGCACGAGCTGGGAGTCCCCCTTTCACTTATAGCCAGGTCTTAGAAAACTTGAACATTGGTTCACAAGAGCATTGCTCTGGCTGTCATGCAAGTCAACAAGTAGTCATGGTGGTTCCCAAGCACGTGGCTCGCAATGCAGACTTTCCTCACCCACCCATTCGATGACATCGAGTAAAACGTCGAAAACTTTCGCTATTATTCATAATTACGACCAATACTTACTGAACCACTACTGGGAGCTGGTGTCGTAATCGTGGTCGTTAATAGCTATATCTGCACCTTGAAACTTACGACGCATCGGCACATGCTAAATTACAAATTAACAAACTTTCGGATGAAAACTCACTAAAGTAGGCTTGCCTGCACTGAACTCCATGGCTGGAACTTTGGTCGCACGGACAGCATGGTTGGGAACCAATGTATTATGGGAGGGCATGTATGCTATACAATCTTCAGTCATCGACGCACCCCGGGAAAACCCCACGGTTTATTTCTAGCTCCCACGCTGCACCGCACCCACAACGCGGCCGCTAGCGATGCTGCAGGGCAGAGCTATGCCCACGTAAAGCTGGATTTACAGTTTTACACTGCCAACTTTTTGTTGGCGAATTGCCGCATTGTACCAGCGTAAGATCGCACGGATGCAGCAACGATGCTAATAATACGCGACGTCACTTCCCCAACCTCCCTTCGCACTAAATGACCAGAATAAATACCCCGAAAAAATCATAAGCGATCGTTACGTTAGGAACTGACGGGCTGCACAATGGGAACTGGCGTAACACGAGAACAGGTGCGTGCGGAAAGCTTGCGTCGCTACATTGTGAGTAATTACAAAATAAGGGAAAACCGGAGACAGCGTTTCTCTCGCTCTCTCGAGTTTTTCTCGCTGGTGTTGGGACTGCCACCTATCACAGGAAGTTCTCTACTAAACGTCACAACCACGCTAGGCCGCGCACAAACGCAGAACCGCTGGCGCGCCAGGTACGGTGGAGCCACCTCATGTCACCGTCGATCGCGGTCGCTAGCAAAGGTTAGACGACGAGCGACGGACGAACATCGTCCGCACACAGGCGTCGGTATTCTGTCACAAGTGTCGCCCTCTACGTGCGGTCGAGGTCAGCGTTCGTCGACAGGACGCCGAAAGATCGTGGGGAGCTGTCCACTTGTTTTTCGCCAAGCGTCGTCGGTCGCCAACTGGCCGAGATTCTCTCGAGTTGCCGCGTCGACGATGTGCCGCGTCGAGACAATCGCTTCTCTACTCCCCCGCGACACGCGACACTGACGGCGCCATAGGACCGGCCGACGGTTGCCGTGACGCAAACGCAACACGGAGCCGCGATCACGCATCGCCGACGATGACGACGTCCCACCGCATCCCCGCTGCGCTAACAGTACGGGCTCTACTGATGCCGCCGCCGCCGCCGCCGCCACCTCCACCGCGACCGACCAACGGAGCGCCGGATGCCACACCTTCCCTCGCCTCGCTGCAATAAATAAAAACGCTCGCACGGCGAGCGTCGTAGCGCCACCTGGTGGTCGATCGCCACCTCGCATTCTCGCGCGGCCGAGTTCGCACGTTTTCGGACGTCGAGCCGATTTCCGCCGGCGAACGTCGGGGGCAGATGTCCCCGCCAGATGGCGTGCACGGTCGTCCGTGGCGAAAAAACGTCGCAGGGCGTTGCTAACGTGGGTTTCGCACTGACCTGCACGGATGCCTGTTAGGCAGGGTCTCCACGACAGAGAAGCAGGACAGAGGGTAATGTAGCGAACGCTCTATTAAACACTCGTCGCAGCCGCCGTTCACCCTCAGCGCCCTCCAGTGGTCAATGTCGTTTTGCGTAGTCGTCGCAGCGGTGATCATAATATGATGCAGCATCGACAGTAGCGTTGTCGGCCTCCGCCCACAGAGGGCGGTGGAGTCACTGGTGCAAAGTATGCGTGCACTTTGATGTCAGGCAGATGATTCTGGAAGGATGAGAGAGGGCTCCAGTTAGATTGTAGCATCGCTGGATCGGTCATGAGGCTGACACCCTGTGGCAGCCTCTGCTCAGCGTTCGCTACATTATTTAATAGATTTTATGCCGAGTTTGCATGCAATGTACAAATTCGACAAATGTACATATTCGTAGCTTTTTAGCAGATCTCTGGTCACCCTGACAATACATATACATTTAGCTTCATGATGACTACCGACAGCCAATGCTTTCACACCCTCCTCAGCCATATACCTCCCTCACCTGACCCTCCCCCGTCCCTCCCTTAATCTGTCAGTGTGCTTCAGCTTGTGGCACCACACCCCTCCCCCTCCCATAATCTCCCCTCCCCGCCACTACTCTTCTACTCCCCTCCGCCTCCCTTCCCCTGCTCCCCTCTTCCCTCTCCTACTCCCTTATTTCCCTCCCCTCCTCCTCC
>NW_014577435.1:249896-255826 GCF_000485595.1 Priapulus caudatus
GTCAGGATAGGACAGGAAAAATGTCACAGATGATGTAGCAGTGTCAGGATCGGAGAGTGGAAAAATGTCACAGATCATGTAGCAGTGTCAGGATAGGGCAGGAAAAATGTCACAGATCATGTAGCAGTGTCAGGATAGACAAGGAAAAATGTCACAGATCATGTAGCAGTGTCAGGATAGAACAGGAAAAATGTCACAGATCATGTAGCAGTGTCAGGATAGGAGAGTGGAAAATGTCACAGATCATATAGCAGTGTCAGGATAGGACAGGAAAAATATCACAGATCATGTAGCAGTGTAATGCACAGCAAGAGCAAAAATATCAGGTTAAATTAATTTACATAGTACATGCGACGAAGGAAATTAGTACGTAGCACGTTGTGAGTAGTTACGCAGTATTAACATGAATCGTATCGTCTAGCTTAGCTATTTCTTCTCACCAGCTTTAAGTAATACATGCAGAATGTAGTAGGATGTAGAAACATGTATGTTGTATGTAGTTACGTAGTATGCCAGAGATGCCAACACATATTTGAAGCAATCTGTAGTTTCTGGCCATCAAATTAGTAGTTCGAGAGTGACGTAGTGACCCGAGTTTGCTAGGGGGGTCCGGCATGCCCCCCGGAAAAATTTTTGATTCTGAGATGCAATTTCCTGCATTCTGGGGGTCAAAAATGACAATAAATTGACAAAAAATGAAATAGTTGACAAATTTTTTTTCTCTTTTGATCACAGTGAAATTCGTAGTTTGATACAAACTGGTCGTAGTGGTGCAAAAGGAATAGAAATTCGTATAATATACGGATAAATCGTAATGGTTGGCATCTCTGGTATGTGATTTACATGAATCGTCTCGTCTAGCCTAGCTATTGCTTCTCACCAGCTTCTCTAGCTTGGGACAGCCCATGGACAGGTGGCCTAGCGTAGCATCTGTGATGAGTACGCACTCCTCCATGTCCAGTCGACGAAGCTCATGACAGGACTGCAACAAGAACACGCACGTGCGTGAATGCTCGCTCGCACACACGCGTGCACGCACGCATGCACACACGCACGCACGCATGAATGCACACACCCACGTACACGCTCGCACGCACCCACGCAGGCATGCTCGCCCGCACATACACACATGTACGCATGCTTGTGGGCGCACAGAATTGCTGTCAGCAACTGCTGAAGCAGACATGACGTGCTGTTATTTTAATTTATAAATCATGAGAGAGTATGCCCTAATAGTAATCATATCTCCTCACCCCAATACGACACCCTAACCCTAGCCATTGCCCTGTACTGTAACTCGAACCATACCCCTAACCAGTAATCCAACCCTAAATCCTTCTCTTAACCCTAGCTGTTACCCTCACCATAAACCCTACCTCTAACCTTATTCCAAACCCAAAATAATCAACTTAACGATAATCCTAACTCTAACCCTAATCATAAACTCCAACCAAAAACGATCTATATATATCGGCTGTATTCTAGCTTTTTTAATTTGATTTAATTATATATTTTTTATTTCTGCTTTCTATTGACTTGAGCACATCTAAAAGTTTTGAAAACGGCATAGAAACAGCAGGAAAGTAAAGAAAATATCGCCTGAACTGCTAACTGAAACTCACCCTGGCTAGGGACTGAAAACCAGCATCCTGAAATTGATTGCATCCTGCCATCTCCAGCGTCCTGTTGTACGAAAATTAACATGAAAAAAAGATTTAATTACTATTACTACAACCACTAATGACAATCAGTGTAATCACACTTACTAAATAACTTAATTTGCGTAATTTTGTAGAACTTCACTCTCTCATTACCACACTACAATCACAGAATGAGAGTACTTCCACTATGTTCACCGCTCTCTTCACGTTTACGCACTTTTACGCAAAATTAACGTCATAACGTTTTGACAATTACGCTTTCTAAAACAATTAGCCATTTGTATTGATGTGCGCAAATGAAATTCGAACGTCCTGACAAAACTGTTGACGACGTTGCTTTGAAGTTTCCGCTGCCAATTACAGTCCAACCTCCTTTATCCGGCCACGTCGGGACCGGCACGCATCCGCATATGGGACTTGGCCGGATAAGAGAGTTATGCTCAAACACAGCATTTCTATGCAGTTCAGTAGGGTTTATGCATGTGATAATGTATTTACTCGTTGCTATGATTATTTGTAACAAACTGTCGTGTTTTATGGTTTATATGAAATGGAAATAAAATGAAATAAAACAGAAATTTTACCGGAGGCATAGCGGACACGAGCGAACACACACACACACGCACACACACACACACACACACGCGCGCGCGCGCGCACACACACACACGCAAACACCTGTACGGTTGGTACATCGCGCGAGTTTTGAGCAAGATTTTTAGGTGCCGTAAACGCCGCGCCTACTGGTGATCATCGATGTATTAACTAAGGCACAGTAACTGTCGATCACTTGATTTATAACTAAGAAGTGCTATGATTCACTGATTATAACTAAGCAAGTAACTGTGCATCACTGATCTATTAACTAATAAGCAAGTAATGACTACAAGTCATCTGAATTAGCTAACTAAGTCAAGGTATACCTGTGCCATCTAAACTGGCCGATTGACTAACCTAATAAGCAGTCAGTCACTACTCTCTGATCCACTGATCTTTAGTGGAACCTAAAGCAAAGGTATACTTGACGAATCACTGCTCATACTATAAATCTAAGCGAAAGGGTAACTTACTGGTCACGTGCATCGTTATAAGACCCTAAGGCAAAGTAGACTACGCGGAGACTGATGGAGTGACGTAATCTAAAGCGAGGAGTAACATCTGCGATCACTGTATATAACTTTAGCAAGTAACTTACGGATTCAACTGATCTGATAACTAAGCAAGTAACTACGATCACTGATTCATAAAATTAAGCAGTAGGTAAACTGAGTGATCAGAATGACGCTACCTGTATTCTTATATAACTGAAGCAAGTACACTGTGATCACTGATCTATAAGCGTAAGCAAGTACCTATGCATCACTGCATTATAATATAAGCAGAGTAACTGTGATCACTGATCGTATAAACTAAGCAAGTAACTACAATCATACTGATTATAACTAAGCAAGTAGAACTGGGTTGGATCACTGATGTACTGAACTAAGCAAGGTAACTATGATCACTGATTATAACTAAGCAAGTAACTAGATCACTGAGATAACTAAGCACGTAACTGACGCATCAGCTGATTATAACAGCCAAGTAACTATGATCACTGATATATAACTAAGCAAGTAACTACGATCACTTATTATAACTAAGCAAGTAACTACGATCACTGATTTAACTAAAGCAAGTACACTTGATCACTAGATTATAACTAAGCAAAGTAACTTACGATTCACTGATTAAACTAAGCAAGTAACTATGATTCACTGATTATAACTAAGCAAGTAACTATGATCACTGATTAATAACTAGCAAGTAACTATGATCACTGATTAGACTAACAATAACCATACACGATCACTGAGTGTTAAACTTAAGCAAGTAAACTATGATCACTGATTATAATACTAAGCAAGTAACTCGCATCACTTGATTATAACTAAGCAAGTAACTTACGATCACTGAATTATAAACTAAGCAGTTAAACTATGATCACTGATTTATACCTAAGCGCAAGTAACTTGTGATCACGATTTATACTAAGCGCATAGTAACTATGATCATCTGATATAACTAACGGAAGTACACTTACAATCACTGGATTTATAAACTTAAGCACAGTTAAGCTACGCATCATCCTGATTATAAAACTATAGCCAATAACTATGATCACTGACTATACCTAAGCAAGGTAACCTATGATTCTCCACTGATTTAATAACTAACGCACAGTATACTGTGAATCAGTGATTATATAACGCAAGTAACTATGATCCACTGCATTATAATAGCAAGTAACTATGATGCACTGATGTATAACTAAGCAAGTAACTATGATCATCTGATCCTTCCATAACTTAGCCAAGTAACTACGATCACTGAATTATAACTAAGCAAGTCAACCTATGATCACTGATTATAACTAAGCAACGTAACTATGATCACTGATTATAAGCTAAGCAGAGGTAACTACGGATCACTTGATTGTATAACTAGCAAGTAGTATGATCAGCTGTCTCATACTAAGCAATGTAACTTATGTCACTGCATTAATAACTAAGCCAAGTTAACTACAATCACTGATCTCTATAACTAAGCACAGTCCGAACTGTATCCACTGGATTATAACTAAGCAGTAACAATCATACACATCATTGACTATATAATCTAAAGCAAAGTACTATGTCACTGATTATAACTAAGCAAGTACTATGATCACCTGATTTCATACTAAGCATGTAACTATTGATACTGATTATAACTAAGCAAGTTAACTATGAACATCTGATTATACAATAAGCAAAGTAACTATGAATCACTGATTATAACCTAAGCAGTAATTATTGATCACTGATTATAACTCAAGCAAGTAACATCATGAAACAACTGATCCTATAGACTAAGCAAGTAACTGATGACATCACTGATCCTATAACTATAGCACAGTAACTACGCATCCCCTTGATCTATAACTAAGCACAGTAACTATGATCACTGGAATTGATACACTAAGCCAAGGTCTAACTGCTATCACTGATCTGAGGCGTTCATAACTAAGCAAGATACCACTACACATCACTCGATTAGTAACCCTAACGCCCAAGTAACTATGATCGACTGATGTATAAACTAGCAGAGTAACTGGGTGGATCAGTGGAGTCTATAACTAAGCAAGTAGAACATATGCATTCACTGATTATAACTAAGCAAGTAACTATGCATCACTGATTTTATAACGTAAAGGCAACGTAGAGCCGTAGGATCATTCCTGATTTATAACTAAGCAAGTAACTATGATCACTGATTATAAAATAAAGCAAGTAACTCACGATTCACTGATATAGTAACTAAGCAAGTAACTTATGATCACTGTTTATAACTAAGCACGAGATAACTATGATCACTGATTCATAACTAAGGCAATAAACTACGATCCACGTGATTATAACTAAGCAAGCTAAACTACAATCAGCTTGATTATTAACTAACGGCAAGCTAATCAATGCATCACTGATGTAAACTACGAGCAGAGTTAGACTGTTGATCACTTGGATATTAACTAAGCACAGGTAACTACAGATCACTGATTATAACTCCAGCAAGTAACTCAATCACTGATTATAACTAAGCAAGGTAACTGTGATCACTGAATCTAATAACTAAGCAAAGTAACTACAATCCACTGATTCTTATACTAAGACAAGTAACTATTGATCACTGCATTAGTTAACTAAGCAAGTGAACTATCGATCACTTCGTTTTATAAGACTAAGCCAAGTAACGTTATCGATCCACTGATTATAACTAAGCAAGTAGACTATGAACACGATTATACACTTAAAGCAAGGGAACTATGTCACTGATTATAACTAAGCGAAGTAACTACGACTCACGATATAAACTAGAGGAGAGTTTAAGCTACAACTCACTGATGGACGACCGCAGAAGATTATAACGTAGAGCAAGAGTAAACTACGATCACTGATTATAACTAAGCACGAGTAACTCACGCAATCAGCGTGAAATTTAGAGGCTAAGCAAAGTCTACACTATGATCACTGATTATAACTAAGCAAGTAAGCTACGATCACTGAATTATAACTTAAGAAAGTAACTACGGAATCACTGATGTGTAACTAAGCAGAATGTTACGTAACTATGATCACTGGATTATACTAAGCCAAGTAACTACGATCACTGATTATAACTAAAGTAAGTAAATAGTAGAGATAAGTAACTCTTAATCCATTTGCAGCATAATAAAATGAGCTAAACTCC
>NW_014577435.1:256881-258539 GCF_000485595.1 Priapulus caudatus
GGAAATGAATGATCAACTATGATCACTGATTATAACTAAGCAAGTAACTATGATCACTGATTATAACTAAGCAAGTAACTACGATCACTGATTATAACTAAGCAAGTAACTATGATCACTGATTATAACTAAGCAAGTAACTACAATCACTGATTATAACTAAGCAAGTAACTACGATCACTGATTATAACTAAGCAAGTAACTATGATCACTAATTATAACTAAGCAAGTAACTGTGATCACTGATTATAACCATGCAAGTAACTATGATCACTGATTATGACTAAGCAAGTAACTACGATCACTGATTATAACTAAGCAAGTAACTACGATCACTGATAATTATAACAAAATAATTAACTACGATCACTGATTATAACTAAGCAAGTAACTATGATCACTGATTATAACTAAGCAAGTAACTACGATCACTGATTATAACTAAGCAAGTAACTGTGATCACTGGCTCTAACTAAGCAAGTAACTGCAATCACTGATTATAACTAAATAAGTAACTCTAATCATTGACGTTATAAATAAGTAACTCTAATCATTGACGTTAACTAAACATATACCTCTAACCATTGACTATAACCAAGCGAATAACTCTGATCACTGATTATAACTAAGTTAGCCAACGCTAACAACTGAACACGACAAGCGAGACAGCACTGACAGGGGATGCGTGCGCACCTCAGCTCCGTGCAACCTTGCCCGAGTGCCACCAGCGAGGCATCCGTGAGAGCCGTACAGCCGGATATGCAGAGAAACTCCAGCTTGTGACAGCCCTCAGCTACGTTCTGCATGCCCTCGTCCGCAATACCCTGCAAGAGCGGAAAATTATCACACAACTACGACGCGATCACACCACGGCGATGACCGCCCCACCCCCGTCGCGGGATGCAAACATCATTCGCTAAAAATCACAGTTTGAAAGAGCAGCAACATGTTTTTTGATATATCTCGAGGCCACAGAATACAATATTATAGTAAACACTATAATATATACTAGTAAAGGTGAATACAATACTAAACCCGTGCCGCGGGATGCAAACATAGTTCGCTAACAATCAACACAGTTTGAAAAAGCAGCCACGTGTTTTTTGATATATCTCGAGGCCACGCGCATCGTGACGGATCAGGTTACGTTGTTAGTAATTAGATACGAATCGAGGGTCGGCGTATGGACGCTGACAGGATAAGTTCGTTATGTTCTTATCATTGTTCTTATGTTCTTACTGTACAACAGAGCTGGTCACGGAAATGGGCTTATGATCGAGGTTTTATCTAGGCGATTTGGTTGGGTATCTAACAAGATTTTGTGAGAAAATAAAATAACCGGTTTGAGAATTTCGTGAGCAAGCGAAAAAAACAAGATTTACTAATCAAATACACTTTTGATAAAAGAAATAGTGGTCATTGTAAACACATACAGCCTAATTGTGAAAACAATTAAACAACTTTTAAATTGTGACTTTTATCCTCCACTTGAATTGTGAATTTGTCTAACAGTCGGACTCTAAGAAAAAAAAACCCTACTATAATAACACTATATCTACATAATACTATAATAACACTATATCTATATAATACTATAATAACACTATATCTATATAATACTATAATAACACTATATCTATATTTTACTATAATAACAC
>NW_014577435.1:258564-259805 GCF_000485595.1 Priapulus caudatus
AGAGAGAGAGAGAGAGAGAGAGAGAGAGAGAGAGAGACAGAGAGAGAGAGAGAGAGAGAGAGAGAGAGAGAGAGAGAGACAGAAAAATTACAACAGTGATAACAAGAAGTAGTCTGAGAACAACAAAAATAGATGCACAATCACAATCTACTCAAGCCATACCTGGGGGCAGCCTTTGACTATTAGTAGATGTAGTTTGAGACATCCTTTAGCCAGGGATGTGAGTCCATTGTCAGAGATCTTGTGACACCAGGATATGTTCACTTGTTCCAGCCCCTGGCAACCCTCTCTGAAGAGCAACATCGTTAGCAAGCCAAATGGAAAACCCAAACCTCTCCTGAAATCTGCTTATCTGTGCGTGTTACAATCTTATTATACTTTACATTTGTTAGATATCTAAGTAGAGAATTACTCATGAAAGATTAACTATTTAACTAACAGATTACCTATTATAATTAGATGTGACAAACAAACATATTACACTTACTAGTCAGTGTACTCGTTTACTCACAATGTACAAATAATAAATATCTCACACTGCACAGCCTGCTTTTCAAAAAGACCCGTTTTTAATTGCACCAAATGGCCCAACAACTGCATTGATAAACTAAGGGCAGGGCGTTTGCATGAATCCTGCCATGATTGGTTTAGCAAAGGTTGGGGAGAGGGAAGAAGGCATAGTAAGCACATACACACTCACTCACACTAGTGCCTTCAAAGAGTTATCTTGTTTGGGAGAGGAGAGAAAACATAGGGCTTATACACACACTCTCACTCACCCCTAGCCCCTTCAATGATTTAACCTGCTGGGAAGAGGGGAGAAGAAAGAAACAGGACACAAACACTCACCCTAGTGCCTTCAAGGAGTTATCTGTGATCTGCGCGCAGGAATCCAACTTTAAAACCCGTAATTTCTTGCAGTGCCGACTTAGACTTCCACACGTACTGCAACGACATGCGAACAGAGGCAGCCATTAAAAAATGAACATGAACTGGTAGCAGACGTAAACAACAATCGATGTCTGCTGCTAAGGAAAGATGAAGTGTGGAGATGTTAATTGTGTCACTATCTATATGAAGCCCACAATTTTTCAATTGCCCACTAATTAAAACAAGCATCGATTACAATGCCATCTACATGTATTGAAGGAGAGTCGCTACCAGCTGGTATATACTAACACTAAAGTGGTGAATCTAATGTAATCAGTATGTACACGAAAATCAGAATGTACACTAAAATT
>NW_014577435.1:260524-262992 GCF_000485595.1 Priapulus caudatus
TAAAATGAAATATCACACAAATTAGCGAGATGGCATACCTGTCCGAAATCTTCTTACAGTTTGTTAGAGTCAACTCCTCTATGTTGTTACATTCTGCCGCAAACGTCCTGTAATACAATGCAGCGATCGTGAGAACGTGAGAAGCACTCAGCGCAAGCTCATACACACAGACTACGATAATTCGAGTCAGTGCCGATTGTCCTGCTTTCCCCACTACGATAATTGTCGTTTCGATCAAGTCATTGCTCCTGTTATGTTCGTTCAATCGAAGCTTTTTGAAAATGTTCGAGGAATAACAAGTGAACATTAACAGGTAAACTGAAAGAAGATGCCTATAGAGCAGTAGAGAGGGGTATAATTAGTTATAAATTTCGCTTGAGTTTTTTTTAGCATAGCCATCTGTGACCGTCCTGTTCTCTACTAGTTCATATTCCTCACCGCCAAAAACTGCAATTCTTACAAGTTTATTGCAAAACTGCATGCAGTGCTCCCTTCATACAACTCAGGATACCACTGCCGCAAGGCTAGCACTATTTTTCAAGCTGGGGGCAAATCCAGCAAATGGCGATTCGTAAACAGCGTATGATTTGAAAGAGGTAAATGGGCGCACAATCCGCGCATTATTTCTTATGACCATTTCATCAAATTTTTCACGAAATTATGGTCAGATTTTTATTTCCTTTGCAACTTTTATAAGTGCAAATCTTAATACATAGGATATACGAGTAACGTAGCTGCTGTGAAACTTGTAGTAAAAAAGCATTAGAAATTCTGTGTCTACGGAAATCTACTTGTGACAGTGGTGAATTGAGCCAGAGTGAGAGCGCCATCTGTCGTGCAGTTTGGTTTATTGCATGAAGTTTTTTTCAATACCTGTCACGGGTCAATACCATCATATACCATCCATCACCATTTACTATACACCATGCTCCTTTCACTACACCGTCAATCTCTACCCCCGCCACAATGCCCTTGCCCCTCCCCACTATGCGGCAGGCGTAGATGATTCATACCTCATAGCACCATCTCCTACGATCTGGCATCCAAGTAGACTGAGCTTCTTTAGAAAGCCTCCGCACCTTTTCGACAGATTCTCCAGAACAACGCCCTCTATATCGCATTGAAACTCAAACAGGTCGACCCTTTGCCAGTTGCTGCCATCTAGTGCCAAAATGTTCCAGTACTACAATAAAACATGGGGAAAAAAACCTGTTGTAGAAATCGAGGTGAAATTCGAATCGTCCTCGAACGTTGAATTTTTTTTTACTAGATTCGTCATGATGTAATCACTTGGCGCCGTCGCTAAAAGTGTGAGAATGCATAATCTGGATTCACGCCACGTTGTGATACCACCTGCACGCACAGTACCGCCACACTAACTAGTCAATAGGCTGTACACAAACGCCATCTACATGTAGCCTCACACCAACGACAGAGTTACAGGCAATGGTCACAATTGGCATGATTTTCTACCACTCTAGGAAACCTCATCGGTGTAATGAATGGTCAAGAATGTAAGGCAGTTGTAGGCCTGCAAGGTACAACTAAGGTGACAATGTAGAGTTTGTTTTTAATTGCTGATGGGCTGCAAACACTAATGCAAACTACACTTACTTATAAAGCCAAAATTCAACACCTATAAAACATGAGGATGCAGAAGAATGTTATTTAGATGTATGGACGGAATCACTTTGAATAATGACTACAAACACAAGCACATTGGTTGCAATGGAATGGACATATGCACATTGGTTGGCCACTGTGTCCATTCCCTTTTTTCCATTCTTGACCTTCCATTAAACACCAAATTTATGCATCTCATATAGACTTATGACGGGCGAAGGAATACAGTTTGAAAAAAAATATTGGGTGAAAGTATATATGACTCTCAAATTCAATTAACATTATACATTAAATAAAGCATTTCGAAAAGCTGCCAAAATAACAAAGAAATACATTCTTACTCCTGGTATTGAACTTTTAGTAATATTTTCTTTTTAATTACACAATAAGTAATGTCAAATTCCTTATATCATCAATAATGAATTAAGCAATCTACAGTAATCGTTTATGTTTATGCACAGCACAGTGTGTTCATTATTCTAGGGTCAGACATAAATGCATATAAACGAGCGCATATTCAGACAAAGATCTGCACTTCGTTATATACTCGCACGATCACGTGTCAGTTTCGCATTCTCATACATCCGCTTTCACATCGCGTTAATGAGGCACAGGTGTGTATGGGCGTACCTTGGACACCTGGGCACATCGACAGAGGCTGACAACATCCAGGTATGAGAAAACTCTGCAACGAAAATGCAAACATAAATACGACACGACGCTTATATACTTGGAACCCTGATTCAATCAATGCAAAGTGGTTTCGGTATAAGTGCGAATGCAGGCATGCACACACACACACACGCACGCACGCACGCACGCACGCACGCACGCACGCACGCACG
>NW_014577435.1:263002-273358 GCF_000485595.1 Priapulus caudatus
ACACTCACTTACGCACACTAGCACGGCACTGCACACACGCACGCACGCACGCACGCACGCACGCACGCACGCACGCACACACTTACGCACACTAGCACGCACGCACACTCACGCACTCACGGGGTGGTGGTTATAACTTAATAATTAAGGCTCGCAGTAGACACATGCGTCGAGAGTATTCCCTGCGCACAAGATTCAGGGCGCGAAATTAGCACCGGCCCACCGGCATATGCCGGCAAATTATGTGGAGGGCACGTAACATTGGCAAAACACCGGCCCTCCAAGCCGGTGGTTTCAGCCGTGTTAGCGAGTACGTACATTTTTATTTATAGCATTAATGAGCAAATAGACTACATTACTGTTTTACCTGAAGGATATTACACCATACTAGTTTATCAACATTTCACAAATTTGAAATAGAGAATGCGGACATTCTATTGAGAGCTTATTTTGAAAACATAGAACATATATAAGCATATACATCTATAAAACTATGCACGAACTTTGAATAAGAGAAAACAATTGCTATGTTCAATGTACATAACTATTTTAGCATTATTTACCTGTGTTGGAAATGTACACCATCATATATGTAAACCATCTCATATAAGCATTAAAGCAATATGTTCGTATCATCAGTAATGTGATTACCATCACAATACTACTATCAGGAGCGTATAATGACAATTTGTCATTATACGCTCCTGATACTATCTGATGTTGTGTAGCATATTCTATACATGTATGTATATGCATTTAAAAAAACAAACATTATAAAAATACAAATAGTCTTATTTTAGATCCCTTCTGGTTCAAACAGCAAATAAAATTTGTGAAGGCTGGTAATTATGGTGAGGGCTGGTAAAAAAAATGCTGTTTCCAGACCTGTGGGCCCGGGGAAAAAAATCCGAATTTCATGCCATGCAAGATTTAAGCACTGATCCATTCAATGCTAAGCACACTATAAGAACATTATGTGTCTGTCTGTGCGTGCGTGCGTGCGTGCATAACATCCAGGGCTCGAAATTCAGAGGAAACCTCATTGTTACGGATGTCATAAAGAAACCTGAGGGAAATCCGTACGGATTACTCAACAAGAACTTGCCGTTACAGTGCTCCTTCAACCTCAGCAACTTCTTACTCAATTTTGTCTTAAAATCATTAAATGTACACAGAGCAGACACAGAGTCTGTGGTGGCAGAGCCATTATACAGCATTTCAATCAACTATCTGACAAATCTGTACAATAAAATGCTGAGCTCCCAATGCTAAAATAGCAATGTTTAACTTTAAGGTATTTTATTCAGGACGGTTTGTCCTGCATGCAATTTTTTCTTTCATAGTAAAATTTAGCCTACCCTGTACGGATTACTTAGATTTTGAGTGGATTTGCTCATTTGTGAAGGAACAAATCCGTACGGATTAGTCCTCAAACTGGGGAAATTCGAGCCCTGAACATCGTGTGTGTGCATGTGTGTGTGCGTGCGTGCAAGTGCGTAACAACACGTGTGTCCGTTTTCGAGTGCGTTGAATAATCGTAGCACAAAGGCTTTGTATGTAGTGTTTTACCTGAGTAAAAGTTCCTTTGGCAGTTTCTTGTTTATCATAGAGTCATCGTTATCCGATGTGATTCGAGTGATCTGAAACGACATGCATGTATTGTATAAGATATGCACACATAGGTTACAGGAAAAGTTACCAGCCGTAAACACACACCCACACACGCACCCACACACGCATCCACACACGCACCGGGGACACATTGGCCCAAGAGAAGGCACACTGGGGCATACATCAAACAACAGCACAAAAGCCGGGGCACGCACGGCACCGCCACCGCACCGCCACACTCTTAACAGACACCACCCACGACCGCACCCTCCCCCCAACCGAAATGTACTTTTACCTACCAAATGGGTCTCAAAAATGTTTCTCTTACTCTGCTTTCGCCTTAATAGCATAATTTCCTGCAAATCCTTCAAACGCTCATCTGCAACACACAAGTTCACTGCATACACACCGCTAAAAACAACAAAACTACAGTCTCTCAATATTACAGACCTAGTCAACCCCGACCCCACCGGCCTTACCCCTTTCTGCGTCCTGAGGCTGTGGACGCTTTCAGAGGTTTTTGCCATTTCAATAGAACATCTTTTACCGATGCCTTTGCCGCTTGAAAAAGCGAACATTGGGAAAAGTGCCATTGCTGCTTCGACAGCGAATTGATCGCGACGGGGGTGAAGGCTCACCTTTCACCCCGGCGGAATTGAAGAAATCTAAAAAGGACAAAACCCACAAAAGGTGATTCGTGGGCAAAAACAAGGAGCGGCCCACTAAAAAACGTACTGCTGGCCCCGGGCCAAAGCAAGCGGCAACCGCCTAGGAAGCAAGACATTCCAACCGCATTAAGCTCGATTATTAACATTGATATTCAGCCCATTTCAATATCCAAAACAGTTGATAATCAAGGCATTCAATAAATCAACATGATTAATCAGCATTTCAATATCCAACATGATAATTTTTTACCATTTCAATATTCAAAACATTGGTTAATCAGCCATCAAATATCAAAACCATTTTGGATATATAGCATTCCAATATCCAAGACATGAATATCAGGCCAATTCAAATAAATCAAAAACATGATAATCCAGCATCAATATCAAAAACATTTGCATATCAAGCATCAATATCCAACATTGTATTTCAGCATTTCAAATATCAACATGGATATTGAATCAAAATCAAACGATTGATATCAGGCGGATCCAATTAAATCAACATGATATTTAGCATCCCAAAATCCAACATGATATCAGCATTGCAAATATTCCAATATTGATTTACCAAATCAAAATATTCAACATGATTCAGCAATTCAATATAACAATTGAATTACCCCATCAATATCAACATGATAAATCAGCAATTCAATAAAAAACATGATATCAGCCAATCATATCAACATTGGAATATCAAGCATCAATATCAAAACATTGGCACTTCAGCAATTCAAAATTTTTCAACCATGATGAAATTAGCATTTCAATATTCAACATGATGATTAGGGCATTTCGCAATATTCAACATTGATATCAAGCATCAATATTCAAAACATGATATTCACCAACTCAATATTCAACCATGTTAATTCGCCAATCAAATATTTTTTACATGATGATCAGCATCAATAATCAAAAAACATGATATATAGCAAATCATATTGCAAACATTTTTTGATATTTCAGCCAACACCTTCATACGACGCATCGCATCACCCCAGACCGCCTCGAAACGCAATCAATATCCAATATTGATGATTTAAAAGCAAATTTTCAAGTAATCAACATGGATAATCAGCATCAAATAATCCCAACATTGATATCAGCATCCAATATTCAAACATGATAAATCAGCGATTCAATATTTCAACATGATATCAAGCATCCAATATCAAACATTGAATATTAGCAAAATTCAATATCAAAACATTTTGATTAATTCAGGCTAATTCAATTATTTTCAAACCATGAGTATCCAGCAATTTCAATAAATCAAAAACCAATGATATTTCTACCCAATTCAATATTCAACCATGATATCGCATTCAGATTATTTCAACATGATATTCGCTCAAAATCAACATTGATAAATCCAGCATCAAATATCAAAACATTGATAATTCAGCATCAATATCAAACATATCATTCGAGGGCATCAATATCAAACATTTTGATATTCAAGCATCAATATCAACATATAATTTAGCATCAAATTTCAACATTTGATATTTCAGCATCAATTATTTTTCCAAACCATGCGATACAATTCAAGCATCAATATCAACAACCATTGATATCAGGCATTCAATATCAACAACGATGCAATCAGCGGTCAAATATCAAACATTTAGATACAGCAATCAAAATATTGTCCAAACATTGGATAAATTCAGGCATCGAATATCAAAAAACATGATATTAGCATTCAATATCAAACATTTGATAAATGCAGCATCAATATTCAAACATCGAATATCAGCATCAATATTTCAAACATTTTGATGATTTAGCATCAATAAATTTCAAACATGGGATATCAGCCTATCAACTAAATCAAACATTGATATTCAGGCATCAATAAATCAAAACAATTGATATTCAGCCCATCAAATAACTCAAAAACAAATTGATATTTCAGCCAATTCAATATTTCAACATTTGATATCCGCATCAATATCAACATTTCGATGATTCAAGCATCAATATCAAAACATGATATCGGCTTCCAATAGTCAAACATGATATTTAGGCTCGATAATTCCAAAAACTTGATATTCAGCATCAATATCAACATGATATCGCATTTCAAATATTTCAACCTATGATATTAGCGGATCGATAATCCAACAACTTCATAATCAGGCATCAATATCAACATTTGATAATCAGGCAATGCAATATCACAACATTTGATCTTTCACATCAATATACAACATTGTATTTAGTATCAATTTTTCAACCACTGATATCAAGCATCAATAATCAAACAGATATCGCATCAATTATCAAACATGATAATTCAAGCATCAATATTCCAAACAATGATATCAAGGATCAAATTTTCAGCATGATATTTCAGCATCCAATATCCGAAACATCGATATCAGCATCAAATAAATCACATGAATTAGCAAATCCAATAATCAAAAACATGAATAAATTCAAGCATCAATAATCAACATAATCATCAGCCATTCATAATTCAACAATGATATTAGCATTCAATTTCAACATCGATATCAGCATCAAATATATCAACATGTATTAGCCATCAATCAACAGGATATCCAGCATCCAATATCAACATGATATTCAGCATTTAATATTCAAACATGATAAATCAGCCCATCAATATCCCAAACATTGATTATCAAGCATTTCAATATCCCAACGATGAATAGTCAGCCATTCCAAATATTCAACACTGATATTCAGCATTCAATGTCAAAACCATGATATTTAGGCGTCAATATCCAACATGATCATCAGCATCATATCCAAACCCATGGCATATTTTAGCATCAATTATTCAAACAGATAATTAGCATTCAAATATATCCAACAATGATAATCGGCAAATCCAATATTTCAACATGATAAAGCAGCATCATTTATCAACATTGATATTCAGGCATTCAATATTTTCAACATTTGATATTGGCATCAATAGTCAACCATTAGAATATCAGCAATTTCAATATCAACATGATATCAGCATTCAATAAATCAAAACGCATCATAATCAGCCCATCAATATCAACATGAATTTATCGGCATCAAATATCAAAAACATGTATCAGCATCAAAATGTCAACATTGATATTACGTCCAATATCAACATACAATATTAAGCGTTCAATTATCAAAACTTGATATTTACTATTAGCGAAATCCAATATCAAAGCCATTGATAGTCAAGCAATTCAACATAGGAATTGGCATTTTCATTACTAATATAGGGACGCTGATATCTGCATGCATTTCAATAATAAAACAATTGCACAGTACAAATATATAGAACGGGTGCTATCTGCCAATCCAATTTATTAGGGACATTGCCCAGTACAAAAATATATAGACGCTGATAATCTTCAAGCAATTATAGACATTGCACCAGTACAAATATATAGGAGTGATATCTGCAATCAAATATAAAACAATTTTGCACCAGTTTTACAAATATTATTAGGAACCGTGGCATATCTGCAGCAATTATAGACATTGCACCAGATACAAAAATATGATTAGAACCGGTTGATATCTGCACTTCAATATAAACATTGCAATTCATTTACTAATAATAGGAAGCCGTTTTGGATGGTCTGCATTTCAAAAAACACAAAGTCATGGCATCAGTACGGAAATATAAGACGTGATATCTGCATTCAAACATAGAAGTTTTGCATCATTACTAATATAAGGACGTGATAATTCGCATCATATATAAACCCATTTGGCAATCATTACCTTAATATTTAGGCGTGAATATCTTAAACGTCAAAACACAAAGGGCATTGGGCATTCCATTACTAATTTAGACGTGAATGTCGTGCAGAATTTTCAACAACAAAAAAGTCATTTGCATCCAGTACGAAAACATTTAGGACTGATATTAGTACTTGATGACATGCATGCGAGTTCGGACGCTAAGCATTAATTAACAGACAATTGGATTACCCATCCATGAATATAAATCTAGGCATAGTGCCAAGTAACTAGTAATTGACGCGGAAGTTCACGAGCAGAAATGAGCGGAAGGTGCCGCACTTATATAGGACGTTTGGACAAAAAACAAAAAACTTGCCATGCTTTAACTCTTTCTCGTGCTCAACACTCAGTCGCCCACCCTTTTCTGATCACCTCTCTCTCTCTTCCACTTCTCGTTCTTTTCACCCCCCTCTCTCTCTCTCTTCTCTCTTTTCTCTCTCTTCTTTTCTTTCTCTCTTCTCTCTCTCTTTCTTCCCTCGCCTCCACTCTCTTTTTTCACCCCCCCTCTTCTCTCTCTCTCTCCTCTCGCTTCTCTCTGTTCTTCTCTCTCACCTCCTCTCTCTTTCTTTCTTTCTCTTCTCTCTCATCTCTTCTCTTCTCCTCTTCTCTCTCATCTCTCTTTCTTTCTCTCTCTCTCCCTTCTATCTTCTATCTCTCTCTCTCTCTCTCTTGCGATCTCTCCTTTGCTCTCTTCTTTCTTTCTCTGCCTCTCATTCTCTCTTCTATTCTGTCTACACAAATTCCGAGCCCAGACCAAAATCTTATCCCACCCATCCATTAAATTTCAAACTCTCCCCACTTTCTTTCATCAAATCTCGTATAAAACGGGCACGTATTTTCTTTCAGTTTACCCCCTCGATCAGTCCACGGCACCAGTAACCGCTCACCGGTCACGGGGACAACGGAAATGAAAATCGATTAAGCTTGCAGGGTGAGTTGTCGCGCTCAATCACACAAAAAACGTTGCTCGCGCCACGCGGCCGGCCGGCGGCGCGCGGCTCTCTCTCTCTCCTCTCCT
Organism: Priapulus caudatus; assembly: GCF_000485595.1. Classification (NCBI taxonomy): domain Eukaryota; kingdom Metazoa; phylum Priapulida; class Priapulimorpha; order Priapulimorphida; family Priapulidae; genus Priapulus; species Priapulus caudatus. The sequence goes on from NW_014577435.1 coordinate 270,074, forward strand.
CCTCTTTTCTCTCGCTCTCCTCTCTCTCCGTCGGCCGCCCGCGCGGCTCTCTCTCTCTTCCTTCTCTCTCTTTTCTCTCTTTCTTTCACCCCCTCGTTCTCTCTCTCTCTCTCTTTCTTTCTCTCTTCTCTTCTCTCTCTCTTTCTATCGCCTTCTCTTCTATCTAATCTCTTTCTCTCTTTGTCGTTGCCTGCGCCCTCCTCCTCTCTCTCTCCTCTCTGCTCCTCTCTCTTTTTCTCTCGCTCTCGCTCTCTCCTCTCTCTATTCTATTTCTCTCTGGCCGGTACCGGGGCGCGCGCGCCGCACGGCGCCGCTCTCTCTCTTCTCTCCTTCTCTCTGGGCCTCTCTTCCCCACCGAAACACTCTTCCCTTACCCTTTCCTTAACTTAAAAACCTGCCTTCTCCTCTTCTCTTCTTCTCTCTCTCTCTCTCTCTCTCTCTCTCTCTCTTCCTCTCTCTCTCTCTTCCCCCCTCTCTCGCATCTCTCTCTTACCCCTTCCTCTCTCTCCATCTCTCTCTTACCCCCTCCTCTCTCCATCTCTCTCTTACCCCCTCCTCTCTCACCGTCTCTCTCTTACCCCCTCCTCTCTATCCGTCTCTCTCTTACCCCCTCCTTTCTCTCCATCACTCACTTACCCGCAGATCTCCGCTCTGACACACTTAAGGTCGCATTACGGCAATTAATTTCGATCCATCACGATCAAGAATCGCAAGAAAAAATCGAATTCGTGCTTTGACGAAATGGCGAACGGGCAAAGCGTCGCGCACGCAGGCAAATTCACAGCACACGATTTCACTCTAGCACTCTCGCCTGTACGGTGCGCACAAATGGCCATCAGTCCGTCACTAAAGGGATCGCATGATCACTTCGGGGATCATCATCATAAACGCTGATTTTTTTCTCGGACACCCGGGGATATATATGATAGCTGAGATATGATAGCTGGGTGATATGATAGCTGAGATATGATAGCTGGGATATGATAGCTGAGATATGATAGCTGGGGGATATGATAGCTGGGGGATATGATAGGTGGGGGATATGATAGCTGGGGGATATGGTAGCAGGGGGATATGATAGGTGGGGGATATGATAGCAGGGGGATATGGTAGCTGGAGGATGTGATAGCTGGGGGATGTGATAACTGGGGGATGTGATAGTTGGGGGATATGGTAGCTGGGGGATGTGATAGCTGGGGATATGATAGCTGGGGGATATGGTAGCTGGGGAATGTGATAGCTGGGGATATGATAGCTGGTGGATGTGATAGCTGGGGGATATGATAGCTGGGATATGGTAGCAGGGGGATATGGTAGCTGGGATATGGTAGCAGGGGGATATGGTAGCTGGGATATGGTAGCAGGGGAATATGGTAGCTGGGATATGATAGCTGAGGGATATGATATTCTAGTAGCGGCCACAACATAAGAATATATCAAGTTGTTAACCTAATGGTAAATATGAACATCCAAACAGAATGGTCTGTCTTCATTCACATTTGTCAACCAATGAAAATCACTTCCGGTTACTTCGGCTATTCCCGATGTTCAACAGGAAACATGGTAGTCCGCTCCAAGAGTCTCGGCAATATCGCCATAGAGTTGTTTTACCTTGTCAGCATCCATCGTGTACAGAGATGTCAGCCTTAAGCTGACAGAGATGTCAGCCTTAATTATTTCCGAGTAAAACCATACCGAAACTACCGGAAGTGAATTTCATTGGCCCGATCGAAAAATCAGTCCAAGATGGCCAAAAATAATGAAATTACTCTTACTAGGATGAATTATTGCATGAAAACAAAGTTCTGAAACGGAGATAAAGTCTTCGGAAAGCGATATTGACAAACAGAAGGTCTGTACTTGATATTTTGGGTCGGATATACCCCCGTCACGCCCTCAGTGCTACTCGATTCACCTATCCAGTGCTACTCGATTCACCTATCCAATGCCCACAACAAAAATTGCAACAATTTTTACAAGGGTGACTGCAGACGTTAAACCCGCACCCTCAGATTAGCAAAGCGGAGTTATAACGTCTGCGTGCGGACAGCACCCACATACGCACTCACACGCGCGCACACACACGCATTCACACGCGCGCTCACACACGCATTCACTCGCGCGCACACGCGCGTACACGCACACACACGCGCGTACACGCACACACACGCGCGCACACACACACACACACACACACACACGCATTCACTCGCGCGCACACACAAGCATTCACACGCGCGGCACGCACACAGACACACACGCACGCACACACCCACACACGCACGCACGCACACACACACAGACGCACACATGGATGTACGCACAAACACACACACACACACACACACACACACACGCACGCACGCACGCACGCACGCACAGACACACACGCACAAACGCACGCACACACACGAATGAACGCACGCACGCGCAAAATCCCCCAAATCTCATTAAAATAGTAGCAGAACTTGGCGCGATGAAACTGGACTAGTGTTGAATTATGAGCAGCGTGTCTCATTCACTGGCTTGCGGCCTCAATCATGAAATATGCGAGACCAGTATGAATTATATATGCAACACCATCATTTTAACATGCAATATGCAACTCTGAAACGTTATTTTTCACTCTTCCTGTAAGTAAGCCAGGTTTATCTAAAAATAACCTCAACATTTTTATTATCACCGTTTATTATAGGCCTACTGAGCAAATATCCTAGACTTACGGCCAGAAGAGTCGTGGCATACAAGCCAGTTTTCTACTGTAAACCAAACAATGACTACGACACAAATAAGAAAATAGCCTCTACTTTTTTATTTTGCTACAGCCGACGTAATTAGTAGATCGTAAGGAATTTTTTTCTCCAGTTCATCAGGTAACCGAGTAAATTTCCAAAATGAGCTGTCTTTCTCTCCTAATGATCTAAGCTCAGCTTTTTCTTGGCAAACAGTGCTTAATTGAAGGATGGGCTCGCGTGCCTATACAATCAATAGAGCGTATGCCGTGACAACATTGCACTGCCAAACCTCCATCTTAAGTACGCTGCTTGAAACGACGAGTTCATTTCAGTCGCTTCTTTAACCTGTTATAAACAACTACGTATATACATATATATATATCAAGTGTGTGTGTGTGGGTGTGTGCCTGTGTATGTGTGTGTGTGTGTGTGTGTGTGTGTGTGTGTGTGTGTGTGTGTGTGTGTGTGTGTGTGTGTGTGTGTGTGTGTGTGTGTGTGTGTGTGTGTGTGTGTGTGTGTGTGTGTGTGTGTGTGTGTGTGTGTGTGTCGT
>NW_014577436.1:0-5565 GCF_000485595.1 Priapulus caudatus
CATTTACCTTCACCGGACCATTTATGTCCGCAGCGGTGGTGACCTCCGTCTAGTGTCGCCCTCCGCAATGGTAGTGACTCAGCTCTCAGCTTCTCTCTTTCGTTACGGTGGTACCTCCGTCTGAACCCCTTCTCCGTACGTTGGTGGACCTCGGGTTGAGCCTCTCCCTCCTGACGTTGGTGACCTCGGTCTGAGCCTCTCCATCCTTAACGTTTGGTGACCTCGCGTCTAGCCTCCTCTATCCTTAACGTTGGTGACCTCGCGTCTGAGCCTCTCCAGTCCTTTAACGTTGGTGACCTCGGTTGAGCCCTCTCCTCCTTAACGTTGGTGACCTCGGTCTGAGCCTCTCCCTCCTTAACGTTTGGTGATTCGGTCTGGAGCCTCTCCTCCTTAACGGTGATTACTTCGTTCTGGAGCCTCGCCGTCAGCCGTGTATCTCCGTCTGCCACGGCGGGTGCTGGTTACTCTAGCTCTGCTACACTAATTGCTGGCCAATGTCTTGAGCATGCTGCGCCGTGCAGACGTAGCGAATACGCGCGTCAACCTGTGCTGCACCGTTAAACCACCCGGCAATGGCCGGTGATGCCTGTCCCCGCCGCATTTACGCTCGCCAAGATAACATTGTTGCAATTCCTATATGCATGACTGTAGAGATTACTGTAAACTTTAAATTACTTACTGGTGGTACGCTGTTGTTCTTACACACGGAACACCCTGGCACACACTCACACACACACACCACACACACACACACACACACACACACACACACACACACACACACACACACACACACACACACACAAATGCACGCACGCACGCAATTTCCTGGGCTTGCCATTACGACCAAGGCATACCCTATAAACTCTAGATATACGCACGTCAAACAAGAAAGAGTGTAAGCAGCCGCGTGGATTTAATATCGAAATTGTAAAGTATGTATTTGAGATAAGCGAGAGATATATAGATGGCGAGCATAGGTTCGAAGGGAGTACCGCTGAAATGTGTTATGTGTTCATTCAGATTATAAGATTGAATTCTTTATCAAACGTATCAAATATGTTAACTTTCCAGTAAGTTATGACATACCACTATGCTCAGCAAATCAATAAATTATAATTATAAGTAAATATTAATAGCCACATTAACTAATAGTGTTTTATATGTTATGGGTTTTATTTAATTTAATTATATTTAAATAATTAAATTAAACAAAATATATATTTATATATATATATATATACATACACATATTATAAATATCTAAATCGTATATTAGTAATTTAAAGAATTCCGTCTTTTTTCGGCTTTCAAGTTCCGGGCTTTATGATAATATTTCAATATCAGCAATCTAAAAGTACCTAATCGTGCCACAATTCACGTGAATATGTACAAAACTTAGTTTTACATATAGCTGCTGGATGGTTTATAATTTTAGACAATAAAAGATTGCATATTTAATCTTCAAATATTTATAAACTTTGTTTAAGTATACCGTACGTATAAGTTCGCACCTGATGCTTGCGGTTGTCGCCGCATGACGGAAGGTTTGCGAAGCGCACGCATAGTAACCTGCGCCAAAATCCTGGCCGTTGCGATACTACTAACTCCGCCACAGGCTCACGCAGTTTGGCAGATAAAGATAACTCTCTAAACATTTTTCTCAGAGTTTTTCGCAATTTCTCGTTTTTTTTGTTCACACTGGCCAAGCAGGTAATAATCGTTGTTAGCGTAATGACGTCATTCTATGGAGCTCTAGCGCTCACAACGCGGCGAGCCGGTGTGGAGAATTGGAGGAACAATGACGGCCGCCCACGTGCCGGTTATGGGGCCGGTTTTAAAAGTTTTTGATGCGTTAGAACGAACATTAAATACACAAAACAACGGTAATAGATACAATAATAATGTTTATAAACGCATGATATAGACTCACGTACACTCGCACGCTAATACAATGCTTACATGCAACAATACCGCCCCTAGATAACTCAATGTAAATCAATGTTGTATTCTATCCTTCTCTATGCAAAAACGCTCGCATATATTCAGTCACATAGACCAATGTTTACTTGATATTTATGAGGTTCATGCAGGCATACAGGGATGAACAACCTACCTAATGCATTTTGAATAAATATCTGTTGATAACTTCATAATTTACTAACGTGGTTCTCCTGCAAGACATTTCACACAATATAGAAGACGTTTCTTCTCCGTTTGTGGACGCGAGTGCTGTACTCATGAGAAGTAGAGTATCCTGTCAAACTAAACATATACATATAGGATTTTACTAAAATTGTACACCTATGAAAAACACATACTCAGTAGTAGTAAGAAAGATATCGTTCCAATTGGCTCAATTTATAAACTAGAAGTCGGCAATAAATTCGAACGGCGGCGAATACTTCCAATACAAAAACAAATCATGTGTCATTGTCAAAATGCCAACGAATAAATTACAAATAAATATAAAACCTAGTTGTACCACCAAGCGATATACCAAAAGAATATATAAGATAGTATACACCTAGAAGTATACCAATGAATTTTATGGCCAAAGTAACTATAAATAGGTATAATTGTACTATATTATATCAGAAGTAGATAATATGGAATTCCTTATTATCTACTTCTGATTATATACAAGTATAAATAAGTGTTTAAAAATTAATTAACGAGCATCAGGTAATTCAGCACTAAATTCATAAAATGTCATGCAATGTCAGACACATAAATGTCTGCTGATGTTGCTGATAAGAGACTGTACATCGTCGAAACGGTTCGTATAATTAAAATCCTTAAACCACCTTACCTATATTATTTGACTTATATACCATATACTATATACACTACTATATATATATATATCTATATACCATAGACCATATATTCGATCGAGGAGTGACATAATAATGATTATCTCATATCTCTAATAGAGAGAAAAATCTCTATTATTCATCCTGTGGAAGGGCTGAGTGACTGTGTGTATATATATATATATTATAATATATATAATGATATATTTGTATATGTAGTGGTGTCGAATGCCAAATAACGCTACGTTTCTGTATGCTATATATAACATGAGATTGCTAAAAAAAATAATGCTATATTTAAAATTTAACGGGCATTCATGCTAGAAAACTACACCAGTTGATTTGATTATGAACTTTAAAGGGAGATATTCACACCATCCAGTATATGTGCTTGCGTCCATGTAAATGTCTCCTATAATAGATACTGCTTATACGGCATTCTACGGTACACATCGTAATCATGCTAACACACATGGAATATTTCTAGGTCTGCCACAAAATAAATAAATGTAAATATCTCAAACTGGCAAGTGACCGTGATTGTATTCATGTGGACAAAATGACAGTTGATGCGAGTCAACTTCCAAGTGACAGGTAATCAGGGGGCGTGAGCCAGTATGTAGCACTGGTTAGGCCCGGGCCTACACTGTTTTTTGGCCAAGTTACTCTTCTTTTTATTTAACACCGCATAATTCAAATCCATAAGCTTGCTGGACGAGTTTAAGAGTCTAGACAGCGAAAAACTATTGATGACGTAGCAGAATATGGCTAATTGATGACCTATTCTTTCTGTCATCTAGGCTGTCATTTCTATCGCGTGCCGCTTTCATTCAACCACTGACTACCCGCCGAAAAGACTGAGATCGATCTTGGTCAAGTTTTAACATATTTCAACTCCGTGCGTAACACTATTTTAACTCGTTTTTTTTTGGTTTAAAAGTGATATTGAATGCAGGTCGTCTCAAGTTGGCAAGAGGCCAGGGAAACCAGAATAATGAACACTCGGGAAGGGCCGTTTCTGGCAATCTGGGGGGTTGCTAAAACCAAAAATTTTCTTGGACGTCCGCGTCAACCGATCATGTGGCGCTCGCTTCGATAGTTGTGCCTTACAACTATTGAAAATCTGGCTACGCCCCCTTCGGTAATCAATCGAAAATATTCCTGATGCTTTACTACTGTACTGACAACTCGTCTATTACAATGTATGCCTTGAAGCCATAACATCATTTAATGCAGGCATATCTAATGGTGATGCCAAACCTAGCGAAGGTAGCAGCGAGAGCCCGCGGTAGCACGCCGCGCGGGTTGGTGCGATTCACAAAGGAGACGAGTCGTTCTTGGAACAAGCTGGGGATAAAATGGATAAAAAGTTATTTTACTGTATGATGTAAGGGAGAAAAAAATATATAGTAAAAATAAAAGAAAGCAAAAGCAAAAGATATATAGATAATATATATACCTATATCTTTTGCTTCTTTTTATGCCATAATGCTGCATGGTGACCCAAACGGCTATAATATTACCAACGATTCTGTAACAGCAGCATACTTGATTTTTCTAGAACGTGGCGAAAAGTATTTTAGTTGATTTAAAGTAAAGTGTGGGTAAAGAAATATATAGTGAAAATGAATTGCAATACAATAGTTTTACTCAACCGTAAAAGTTTGAAACGTACCGCTGACGTTTCGCCTCCTGCCAGGAGGCTTTCTCAAAGCAAACTGCGGTAACTTTCAAACTTTTACGGTTGAGTAAAAATTAACCCTGTTATTTATATATTAATCTACCAACCGAATGAACTTTTTTAATGAGTATATATAGTCTGTGAAAAAAATCTGTAGGTGGTATAATACGTCCCCCAAGGCACCAACCACATTCTGATAGGCATTTACCGAGTCGTACTCTTTTTCATAGGTACACATTCATTACTTTTATACAACTAAATCATAAAAAGCTGGTTTAAATATTTATTAGTGTTGAAACGAATGTGAATAATGTATTTTAATGACAGGAAGACAGACAATTTGTTTTCACGTCTGTTAACATGGCCGTGCAGTTATGTGACTATTTAATGAGTTGCGTGACGACTCCGGTTCAATATACGTTCTGCGCTATAGAATTCTGTTGGATCCCCCAAATTTGGCATAGAAATCACAGAGAGCGTGTAATATGACACGCGTTTGCATTGCCTTTAGAGACGGTCTCGGTGAATATTGATCCGACTGTAAAGTGGTGCCACCTAGAGGATTGAATATCAACCACCTATCTGGGACTGGCATTTTCGCCGCTGCTTGTTCTTGTAACCTCAAAACCTCATAAATATTAGTCTTCCAAGTCCAAGAGACTGTAGTGTATGTTTATCCAAGAGACGGACATTTGTGCGACGATACCTACGCGATCGTACGGTGCGGTAGATAGGTAACCATCGTAAACCGGGTATAATGTATTCCCACAACACTTTAATTTTACTCATGTCCTATATTATGATTTGAATTTGATAATGAACTCGTCAGGATATGCACATGACATGTTGATGTTGTACTACTAGTAGTAGTACTAGTAGTAGTACTTTACTTGGAGTCGTTTGACGATACCTAGACGTAAGTATAATACTAATACGGAGTAATAGTGATATATATACCAGTGGCAGTATGTTGAGGTGCACATCAGTTTATAATCTATCGATAGGTATATATTTTTTCAAGTTGTTGTGGATTGGTACAAACCGTACATTGAGCCTGACAATCTCTCA
>NW_014577436.1:5946-6865 GCF_000485595.1 Priapulus caudatus
CCAAGAGACTGTAGTGTATGTGTATCCAAGAGACGGACATTTGTGGTACGATACCTACGCTATCGTACGGTGCGGTAGATAGGTAACCATCGTAAACCGGGTATAATGTATTCCCACGACTCTTTAATTTTACTCATGTTCTATATTATGATTTGAATTTGATAATGAACTCGTCAGGATATGTACATTGTACATGACATGTTGATGTTGTACTACTAGTACTAGTAGTAGTAGTAGTAGTAGTACTGCTTTACTTGGAGTCGTTTGACGATACCTAGACGTAAGTATAATAGTGATATATATACCAGTGGCAGTATGTTGAGGTGCACATCAGTTTATAATCTATCGATAGGTATATATTTTTTCAAGTTGTTGTGGATTGGTACAAACCGTACATTGAGCCTGACAATCTCTCACTGTACATGTTATTTGCACATCAGAGGTCTCCTACTTATTTATTGGTCACGACAAAGTATTGTATTTTGTGCTAATCAACGTAATATTTGTCAAGAATTCGACCATTGCTTTGCATTGCCACTGCATTGTTACTGTTACTAGTGTTAGGTAGAAACTTTTGTTTTTTTGTATTTTTTGGTAAAATTCTGAATTCATAAAATTTGATGACTACCAAGGATATATACACAAAGAGCATGACTAGCACACTTATTTACACTGCCAGGGTCTATGTGACATGTCTCCCTGGGTACTGCCGGAACGTACACTGGGTCGGTCCGGTACCCTGGTACCCGGTACTTAACCCGACCAGGCTGTGTGACTACCGTCAATATACATACGTATTCTAACCCTAGCAATACCGTTTCTTGGAGCTACCTGGTACTATCTAATATGCCGGACCGTACCTAACGAAGTTTAGGAGTCGCCTATGCCTACTCCCTAACCCTAACCCTAACCCTAACCC
>NW_014577436.1:7294-9166 GCF_000485595.1 Priapulus caudatus
TACTATAGCTCCTCTGCCTCTAATGTTTCTACCTTTTCCATCAGACATTTCTTAACATTAAATACTTAAAAACTAGAATAAACAGAATTTGTCCTAACTTGCTGTGGTAGAGAGTTCCAAGCTTCAATTGCAGTATAAGTAAAAGAGTTTTTCCTTGTTTGTCTTGGTGTTTTTAAATTAATTATGTTTCACGTATTACATATAATCAACTAACATGTTTATCTACAGAATTTTTAATTAATCATGTTGACATTTAAATTTAATTTAATTTAAATAAACATATATACGATTACGAGGAGTGAAAACAACTGTAGGCCTTGGTGTCCTTGGTATTACAGAAATCGTACATATGAATGTGCTGCTTGCTCCCCTATATAATGCAGCGACTATAGACAGGTAGGTAATGCAGACGTGACACTTGCGTGGTTCCAGTGACTGCACATGCACTCCCCATTGGTGGAAGGAGCCAACAGCCATCATTTACAATTCCACGCACTGCCAGTGTGGGCCACCGAAGATCCACCTGACTGTAGCAACCACCAGGCAGAGGCAGCTATTTGAGGTTAGCTGCTCATTGCAGGCAAGTCGTGCTTCATAGTCATTGAGCAGTCTCTCTGTTTAGTTCGTTGCCCAGCGATCACAGGGTTTGCTCGTAGGTCTTGCAACCGATGGCTTAGCGTAATGGTGTATTTTTGAATGCGTACACCTGTGTTTTGTTGTGCAAGGAAATCATCATGGTTTTGCTGAATATCCACACAGGTATACTCGTGCATTGCAAGGAATTTAAGCTGTATGTATATATATAGCTCTGGGCTCTATTCGAGATAATTAATGCAACTGGAACGGGCAGTTGGCTTGTTACTGTTATTCAGTTCAGTGCAGTTCAATTCGTGCTATGACTGGCAGTTTAGCAGGGCTTTAGAGACTGTAACCAAGTGGCGAACTCAGGTTTAGTTATTCGTGTAATGCTACAAATCATGTTTATGAGTAGAGTTTTGATGCGAAACTGGGTTTACGTGTCTAGAATATGCAGGATGTATCTAGCCGATGGTCTTTAAGCGTTAATGCATATATATACATTTATACATAACAAATTCACCAGTCATTGCAATAACGATTGTAAATGCATCAACAACCATGCATACACAGGCGGATGTCTCAAGTACATGTGTATGACAGACAAATAAATTTACTGCTTGTTAAAAACCCACAGCCACTGAAGTGTGGTTGTTGTTGTTGTTGTTGTTGTTGTTGTTGCAATGCTGTTGTTGTTGCAATGCTGTTGTTGTTGTTGTTGTTGCAATGCTGTTGTTGTTGTTGTTGTTGCAATGCTGTTGTTGTTGTTGTTGTTGTTGTTGTTGTTGTTGTTGTTGTTGTTGTTGTTGTTGTTATAGTATAATTCAGTTTCATGTTTTTTACTGTACGAGGGTGATAGCACATCTATAGTATTGCTAAATACGACCTAGCGTAGAGATAATGTTAAACTTAGGGTTAGCCTTAGGTTCATGGTAATGGTTAGGGTTAGGTTAAACAAATAATTATGTTATGGTCATGCCCATGGTTAGGTTACAGTTAGGTAAGGGGTTGGATAAGGGTAAGGGTTATGGTATGGTTTAAGCTAGGGTAAAGGTTTGAGTTACATGGTGTGGTTTGAGTTATGGTATGGTTTGAGTTAGGTTAAGGGTCATGGCATTGTTTGGGTTAGGGTAAGGGTTATGGTATTGTTTGAGTTAGGGTAAAGGTTATCATATGGTTTGAGTTAGGGTAGGGGTTATCGTATGGTTTGAGGCAGGGTAATAAGGGGTATGGTATCGTTTGAGATAGGGTAGGGGTTATCGTATGGTTTGAGTTAGGGCAGGGGTTATCGTATGG
>NW_014577436.1:9333-12033 GCF_000485595.1 Priapulus caudatus
GGTTATCGTATGGGTTGAGTTAGGGCATGGGTAATCGTATGTTTTGAGGTAGGGTAATAAGGGGTATGGTATCGTTTGAGTTAGGGTAGGGGTTATCGTATGGTTTGAGTTAGGGTAATAAGGGGTATGGTATCGTTTGAGTTAGGGTAGGGGTTATCGTATGGTTTGAGTTAGGGCAGGGGTAAGGGTTAAGTGATTCTCACCGTGAACCAACGATTGTCATGTGTTTGCAGACCCGCGCAGCCGTGGCGCCGGCAGCAGTCTGGCGGGCAAGATGACTAAGGTTCTGGACGTGCCGCTGCGCGCGCTCTACGACTACGACTACCGCACGGCCGACGGCCGTGACATCGCCATCCGCGAGGGCGACACGTTCACACTGCTGCGCAAGTCCAACGACGACTGGTGGCACGTGATTCGCGATGGCGAGCGACGCCCGTTCTACGTGCCCGCCGCATACGTGAAGCCCATACAGCAGCAGCGGCACCACCACGACGCACGTCAGGGCCGCGAAGCTACCGGCGCCGCCGCCGACGTCGCCACCTACGAGAACCTACGCGAATGGACGGCGCCGCCGCGCGGTGCTCCGAGAACGAGCGGCAACGCGCTGCCGCCACCCGTCGGCGGCGGTCTGTACCGTCCAGCAGGGGGCGCTAGGAAGCCGGCTGTGAAGCCGCGGCGAAGGCTCGGCAAGGGTGACGCGAAGACGGCATACAAGTACCTTAGCCGCAGCACAGAGAACCTGGTGGGAGAGGGCGCCACTCAGCGGTCTGCGGCACATGTGGAGCACCGGCGCAACGAACGAGCAAACCGTGCGAGCCTCACCGACGGTGGCGACCTCTTTGATCGGTACATCGATGTCCGGCCATTAGGCGGCGCCCCCAGACGAGCAAAGTCGAGTGACGACCTACTCGGGGAGCCGGAGAGGGATGGGAAGCGGACGAGGAAGGTGGGGAAGGGTGACAGGGTTTATGGGAGCCCGGACGGAAGCTCCGACAACCACAACAACAATAACAACAACAGCGCGCCGCGCGTCTACGAGCCGATCCACTACAACGCGGAGAGCGACGGTGGCGCCCTTACGGTGTCGCGCATCCTTGAGGAAACGGCGGCGTACAATGAGCTGCAGGCGGGCCGGCCGACGAAGCACAAGGACTCCGGCTTCAGCAGCCTCGAGCGCGCTCTCGAGCCGACGCTGGCACCCCCTGCCACCGCCGACCCGCCGTATTTCGAGCCAGAAGCCGACTACGACAACCTGTCGGTGGACGAACGCGTTTATATAGGGCCGGCACTGAAGGTGGGGGCGCCACCGTTCTACAGGTATGGCGAGAGCGAGGAGGCATACGCGCGGGTTGGGCGGAGCGGGGAGGTGCAAGCGCCCCCTGGTGATCAAAGGGCATTCGAGAATCCCGCTTACACGAGTCCGGAGACGGCACAGGAACGGGATGAGCGGTGGTGGCGGGATGATGAGGGAGAGATTCCGAAGGAGAAGGTGCCGCTGCCTTTAGACCCGGAGGGGAGCAGTCTGAGTTCATCCACATACAGTCTGGTGAGTGCTTGCCTCGACATGTCAGTGTCTCGCCTCAGTGTGTCATCCTATGTCTCGACTCACAATGTCTCACCTCACTGCCTCGCCTCACTGTCTTCAATGTTTCACCGAGCAGTGTTTCTCGCCAATTTCTTGCCTCAGTGTCCAATATCTTGTCTTGATATCAAGCATCGGTGTCTGGACTTGGTGTCAAAGCTCTGTGTCTCATAATCTCGACACAATGTTTTGCCTCAGTGACCCGGTTTGCTTGTCACTATTTTCACGGATTTGAATTTCGTTCTCGTTTGAACAAAGTGTGTACATATGACAAACTAAATCGAGGAAATATCGCTTCCTGGCATTGCCGTGCAAGTATCTCACGAATGCCCACAACTGGCTCAATCGTGTGACCGAACAGAACTACTTTATGTGTGAGATCGATTGAGGTGCCATTGTGTAAGTTTTTTAATTCGATGTATATGAAACATCCATTGAGATAGCGAAGGTCATATTACATGAGATATTAACTAAAATATTGGCTGTACTATCGGCACAGATGTCTGCACGGGAGGTATGTCGTGTTTGGTGGTATAGTATTTTACTATGTTTGCACGAGACAAATGGTTTACTAGGCTAAGTAGACTTCACTGTACGGAATGTTAAAATCATTACTGTACGGAAACGACCGTATGCTGTGCTCATTCAGCTATGAGGATGTACACAAAACTGGTCGGATGATTGAGGATTGATCGGATGTAGTCTCATCGTGGATTATGGTCTGTTGGGTCAAATTATCAGCTACGTTCGCGTTTCACGACGTATGCGCGTGCGTGCGTGCGTGCGTGCGTGTGTGGTTTGTGTATGTATGCGTAGTTGCGTACTTGGCAAGTGTTCAAATAAAAATATTTGCACCAGCCACCACGTTTGTGTTCAAGGCAAACATAACTGGGCACCTGTGTTGTGCGGGCTGCCGAAAGATGCCGAGCTGTGTACTGTAGGTCGGTATTAGGATGATTAGGTTGAACCTACTGACCAAGCCTGCTATGTCCAATCCAGGGATAAGCATTCGAACATAGATAGTGTCAGTCCCAAAGTCGCGATTGGATACATCTAGCTAAGACCGTAGTGTGTGTGTGTGTGTGTGTGCGTGCGTGCGTGCGTGCGTGCGTGCGTGC
>NW_014577436.1:12043-18745 GCF_000485595.1 Priapulus caudatus
ACGATAATTAGACACAATTTCTGGCTTCTGAGATATTATTAGAGTCAGTGCATCAAAATTATGAAAATTTTAACAAAATCATGATATGAAAAAGTAGCTCTGGCCAAGCTCAAAATAGCTCCCGTAAACAAAATTACGAGAGCTCTTTTTTTCATACAAAATCAAAAAAGAGCTCTCGTAATAAAAAAGTATTTTTTAGGCTGCCTTGGTGTCCTTGGTATTACAGAAATCGTATATGAATGTGCTGCTTGCTCCCCTATATAATGCAGCGACTATATACAGGTAGGTGATGCAGACGTGACACTTGCGTGGTTCCAGTGACTGCACATGCACTCGATCCCCATTGGTGGAAGGAGCCAACAGCCATCATTTACAATTCCACGCACTGCCAGTGTGGGCCACCGAAGATCCACCTGACTGTAGCAACCACCAGGCAGAGGCAGCTATTTGAGGTTAGCTGCTCATTGCAGGCAAGTCGTGCTTCATAGTCATTGAGCAGTCTCTCTGTTTAGTTCGTTGCCCAGCGATCACAGGGTTTGCTCGTAGGTCTTGCAACCCTCAAGGCTTAGCGTAATGGTGTATTTTTGAATGCGTACACCTGTGTTTTGTTGTGCAAGGAAATCATCATGGTTTTGCTGAATATCCACACAGGTATACTCGTGCATTGCAAGGAATTTAAGCTGTATGTATATATAGCTCTGGGCTCTATTCGAGATAATTAATGCAACTGGAACGGGCAGTTGGCTTGTTACTGTTATTCAGTTCAGTGCAGTTCAATTCGTGCTATGACTGGCAGTTTAGCAGGGCTTTAGAGACTGTAACCAAGTGGCGAACTCAGGTTTAGTTATTCGTGTAATGCTACAAATCATGTTTATGAGTAGAGTTTTGATGCAAAACTGAGTTTACGTGTCTAGAATATGCAGGATGTATTTAGCCGATGGTCTTTAACGTTTAAGCGTTAATGCATATATGCATTTATACATAACAAATTCACCAGTCATTGCAATAACGATTGTAAATGCATCAACAACCATACACAGTCGGATGTCTCAAGTACATGTGTATGACAGACAAATAAATTTACTGCTTGTTAAAAACCCACAGCCACTGAAGTGTACGTGGTTGTTGTTGTTGTTGTTGTTGTTGTTGTTGTTGCAATGCTATTGTTGTTGTTGTTGCAATGCTGTTGCTGTTGTTGTTGTTGCTGTTGTTGTTGTTGGTGTTGTTGTTGTTGTTGTTGTTGTTGTTGTTGTTATAGTATAATTCAGTTTCATGTTTTTTACTGTACGAGGGGGATAGCACATCTATAGTATTGCTAAATACGACCTAGCGTAGAGATAATGTTAAACTTAGGGTTAACCTTAGGTTCATGGTAATGGTTAGGGTTAGGTTAAACAAATAATTATGTTATGGTCATGGTTAGGTTACAGTTAGGTAAGGGGTTGGATAAGGGTTAGGGTTATGGTATGGTTTAAGCTAGGGTAAAGGTTTCAGTTATGGTGTGGTTTGAGTTATGGTATGGTTTGAGTTAGGTTAAAGGTTATCATATGGTTTGAGTTAGAGTAAGGGTTATGGCATTGTTTGGGTTAGGGTAAGGGTTATGGTATTGTTTTGAGGTAGGGTAATAAGGGGTATAGTATCGTTTGAGATAGGGTAGGGGTTATCGTATGGTTTGAGTTATGGCAGGGGTTATCGTATGGGTTGAGTTAGGGCAGGGGTTATCGTATGGTTTGACTTAGGGCAGGGGTTATCGTATGGTTTGAGTTAGGGTAATAAGGGGTATGGTATCGTTTGAGTTAGGGTAGGGGTTATCGTATGGTTTGAGTTAGGGCAGGGGTTATCGTATGGTTTGAGTTAGGGCAGGGGTTATCGTATGGTTTGAGTTAAGGCTGGGGTTTTCGTATGGTTTGAGGTAGGATAATAAGGGATATGGTAATGGTATCGTTTGAGTTAGGGTTGCGGTTATCGTATGGGTTGAGTTAGGGCATGGGTAATCGTATGTTTTGAGGTAGGGTAATAAGGGGTATGGTATCGTTTGAGTTAGGGTAGGGGTTATCGTATGGTTTGAGTTAGGGTAGGGGTAAGGGTTAAGTGATTCTCACCGTGAACCAACGATTGTCATGTGTTTGCAGACCCGCGCAGCCGTGGCGCCGGCAGCAGTCTGGCGGGCAAGATGACTAAGGTTCTGGACGTGCCGCTGCGCGCGCTCTACGACTACGACTACCGCACGGCCGACGGCCGTGACATCGCCATCCGCGAGGGCGACACATTCACACTGCTGCGCAAGTCCAACGACGACTGGTGGCACGTGATTCGCGATGGCGAGCGACGCCCGTTCTACGTGCCCGCCGCATACGTGAAGCCCATACAGCAGCAGCGGCACCACCACGACGCACGTCAGGGCCGCGAAGCTACCGGCGCCGCCGCCGACGTCGCCACCTACGAGAACCTACGCGAATGGACGGCGCCGCCGCGCGGTGCTCCGAGAACGAGCGGCAACGCGCTGCCGCCACCCGTCGGCGGCGGTCTGTACCGTCCAGCAGGGGGCGCTAGGAAGCCGGCTGTGAAGCCGCGGCGAAGGCTCGGCAAGGGTGACGCGAAGACGGCATACAAGTACCTTAGCCGCAGCACAGAGAACCTGGTGGGAGAGGGCGCCACTCAGCGGTCTGCGGCACATGTGGAGCACCGGCGCAACGAACGAGCAAACCGTGCGAGCCTCACCGACGGTGGCGACCTCTTTGATCGGTACATCGATGTCCGGCCATTAGGCGGCGCCCCCAGACGAGCAAAGTCGAGTGACGACCTACTCGGGGAGCCGGAGAGGGATGGGAAGCGGACGAGGAAGGTGGGGAAGGGTGACAGGGTTTATGGGAGCCCGGACGGAAGCTCCGACAACCACAACAACAATAACAACAACAGCGCGCCGCGCGTCTACGAGCCGATCCACTACAACGCGGAGAGCGACGGTGGCGCCCTTACGGTGTCGCGCATCCTTGAGGAAACGGCGGCGTACAATGAGCTGCAGGCGGGCCGGCCGACGAAGCACAAGGACTCCGGCTTCAGCAGCCTCGAGCGCGCTCTCGAGCCGACGCTGGCACCCCCTGCCACCGCCGACCCGCCGTATTTCGAGCCAGAAGCCGACTACGACAACCTGTCGGTGGACGAACGCGTTTATATAGGGCCGGCACTGAAGGTGGGGGCGCCACCGTTCTACAGGTATGGCGAGAGCGAGGAGGCATACGCGCGGGTTGGGCGGAGCGGGGAGGTGCAAGCGCCCCCTGGTGATCAAAGGGCATTCGAGAATCCCGCTTACACGAGTCCGGAGACGGCACAGGAACGGGATGAGCGGTGGTGGCGGGATGATGAGGGAGAGATTCCGAAGGAGAAGGTGCCGCTGCCTTTAGACCCGGAGGGGAGCAGTCTGAGTTCATCCACATACAGTCTGGTGAGTGCTTGCCTCGACATGTCAGTGTCTCGCCTCAGTGTGTCATCCTATGTCTCGACTCACAATGTCTCACCTCACTGCCTCGCCTCACTGTCTTCAATGTTTCACCGAGCAGTGTTTCTCGCCAATTTCTTGCCTCAGTGTCCAATATCTTGTCTTGATATCAAGCATCGGTGTCTGGACTTGGTGTCAAAGCTCTGTGTCTCATAATCTCGACACAATGTTTTGCCTCAGTGACCCGGTTTGCTTGTCACTATTTTCACGGATTTGAATTTCGTTCTCGTTTGAACAAAGTGTGTACATATGACAAACTAAATCGAGGAAATATCGCTTCCTGGCATTGCCGTGCAAGTATCTCACGAATGCCCACAACTGGCTCAATCGTGTGACCAAACAGAACTACTTTATGTGTGAGATCGATTGAGGTGCCATTGTGTAAGTTTTTTAATTCGATGTATATGAAACATCCATTGAGATAGCGAAGGTCATATTACATGAGATATTAACTAAAATATTGGCTGTACTATCGGCACAGATGTCTGCACGGGAGGTATGTCGTGTTTGGTGGTATAGTATTTTACTATGTTTGCACGAGACAAATGGTTTACTAGGCTAAGTAGACTTCACTGTACGGAATGTTAAAATCATTACTGTACGGAAACGACCGTATGCTGTGCTCATTCAGCTATGAGGATGTACACAAAACTGGTCGGATGATTGAGGATTGATCGGATGTAGTCTCATCGTGGATTATGGTCTGTTGGGTCAAATTATCAGCTACGTTCGCGTTTCACGACGTATGCGCGTGCGTGCGTGCGTGCGTGCGTGTGTGGTTTGTGTATGTATGCGTAGTTGCGTACTTGGCAAGTGTTCAAATAAAAATATTTGCACCAGCCACCACGTTTGTGTTCAAGGCAAACATAACTGGGCACCTGTGTTGTGCGGGCTGCCGAAAGATGCCGAGCTGTGTACTGTAGGTCGGTATTAGGATGATTAGGTTGAACCTACTGACCAAGCCTGCTATGTCCAATCCAGGGATAAGCATTCGAACATAGATAGTGTCAGTCCCAAAGTCGCGATTGGATACATCTAGCTAAGACCGTAGTGTGTGTGTGTGTGTGTGTGTGTGCGTGCGTGCGTGCGTGCGTGCGTGCGTGTGTGTGAACGCGTGCGTGCGTTCGTGCATATGTGTGCGAGCTCATGTGTGTATTCGTGCGTGCGTGTGTGTGTGTGTGTGTGTGTGTGTGTGTGTGTGTGTGTTGTGTGTGTGTGTGTGTGTGTGTGTGTGTGTGTGCGTGTGTGTGCGTGTGTATCGTTGCCCTAGGTTTCGCTAACGATGCATTATTATGATTATATGCGTAATTATAATAATGCAGCGAGTGCATTGGCCTAGAAACATACTTATCATGTGACGCACAGCCCTCGCCTTGTTTCTCCTGATTTCAATGGATGTGGACTGAATTCGATATTCGACTGAGATGAAATGGTGATAAATCGCTTGCAATGAGAGAGATTTGTAGCCAGTATGCTCACCACGAAATTTCTCTTTCGGTGCTGTTCGTTGTACAGCGTATTGTATATATATATCAGAAGTAGATAATAGATATAGACTATATATGTTATATTATACTATATATAATATATATATATATATATATATATATAATAATAATATATATATATATATATATAGTAGAGAGAGAGAGAGAGAGAGATCGGTTATAACGAGGGCATACCCAGCGATTAGGGCAAGCGATTTGAACACGACAAGGGATGATGTCTCGAACGATTTACTATACACACAAATTAGAATCCGTGCAATTTGTGCACCGTTAAACAATAATCGTTCTTCTGCATGTTGGCCCAAGCTAGTGTAAACGGCTAGCAGTCCGATGCGACTATGAGACTCAGCGTAGGTATGTGGTCGTACAGCATATGACCGTTTTGTGGAGCTTACATACACGTACAAATTTAGCTCTAACTATATAGGTAGCCCTTTGCCCCGCCACAGGCGGTTCCTGTGTCGCCGCGAAGGGCCACAATAGTTCAAACTAGACTATGTGTTTAGTAGGTTCGTTATCCTGTCATTTTCGGTAGAAGGGAACCCCGCGAAGATAGATGTCTGTATTTCGTCGCGGTTCCAAGCGACGGAGTGTGCGTGACATGTCAGAAACAGTAGTTATTACAGTAGCTGTCATCACCAGTTGACCCTCCCGATGGCCAGCGATTATAAATGATTGTGGCAATGCTATTGTCAGTCCAACTACCGTAAATCATGAACAGCGAGCGAGTCGGTTAGGCTGTCGCACAATTGACAACTAACCAGTACTAAGTACTGCTGAAGGGGTCGAAGTCGTATCAGGTACTACAGATATGTACCCGAGGTACATATATGTATACACAAAGTGTACCAGACTTGTACTACAGAAGTGTACCCTATAACCCTAACCCTAACCCTAACCCTAACCCTAAACATACCTCATATAAAAATATATAAACATAATACTAAACAACCTAAAACTACCTCGGGTACATATCTGTAGTACCTGATACGACAACGACCCCATCTGCCTAAGTACTGCGTCAGCGACTTCTAAGCAGACATTTTTAGGAACTCACAGCGACCTTGCTCACCGCAGACACCAATCACCTCGTTACTAATGCTGAAGGGGGCGTTGTCGTATAGGGTACCCTAACCCTAACCCTATCATATCATATCATATCATATCATATATCTAACCATATCAGATAGTTACCTCGGGTACATATATGTAGTACCCTATACGACAACGACCTTTTCTGCATCACTACTCGTATCGTTAGTGTTTACCTGCGGGAGAACTTTGCTTCCCTGCTACGAAAGCACCTCGGGTCCTTCTAGGTTTACATGTATATTGCAAAAGCTCGAGTTTCAATGAACGTGACAGTCGGTAACACTTGCCCGCGTTTATGTTATCACCTGAGTGAATAATTGCAGGTGTATACGGCATTGATTCAGACTGGGCAAAGTCTAGCGTTCAGCTATTGTCATATGTTTCCATATATTGCTATATATTGCTGTTCGTTGAAGTAAGGTAGGGGAGTGATGACCAGTGCAAAGAGCTAGTCCTGAACATCACTGCTAGGAATAATATAGTAGGGGCAACACGGCTAGGAACAGCACAACTAGGAACAATACACTTAGGAACAACAAAACCAGCAGCAATACATCTGGGAATAACAAGACTAGGAACAACACACATAAGAACTGTACAGAT
>NW_014577436.1:18770-24423 GCF_000485595.1 Priapulus caudatus
ATATAGTATATATATATATATATATATAATATATTATATCTCACCAGACAAACCCTTGCAATATTTTATCAGCAACACATCCTGGAGAATGACTTACGGTTGAAAGTTAGATATGCTATATATATGTGAATGACTATTTACTGAGGCAACTCACCATTTTACAACGATATAAACCTCTTCAATATAGAGATACATCATCATTGCTTATACTATTAATAGCAGGTGCCAGTAGTAAAAATGTCTAATCGTAATTAACCGCCCCATGAGGTTGAGGAAAACGCATGACGACTTGGCAATAAACCTGCAGTACCGCCACACTACGCACTCCTTTCGGCCCGAAAAAACTCGAAAGAGGCCATCGTCGTGCGCTTTCTCAAAAGAAACAACATGGCAGAAGGCCGAGGAGGAATGCTGAGTGGCGAAGGCGAAAAACACTGCTCCTTCATGCTGTAACGTATATGATCATACCACATACACACGCGCGCACGCGCCACGCAACACACACACAGCACGTACAACACGACACGCACGCAGCACGCACACGGCGCGCGGCGACCAACACAGTCACAGACACAACATACATCCACACGCACACGCAACGGCACGCACACAACACACACTGCTCGAGTGACGGACGATTTTGGTGCCATTATGGACAAAGTATTTACTGCTATACATGTCAACAGCTTACTTGTGCTGTTAGTAGGTCAGCGGCGAAAAGGTCACATTGAAACATTCAAATAAGAAAAACAAAATCAGACTAGACATAAGAACTTACATCGAGTTGAGAACGAATTAATATGGGCCCTTGAACAGGTTAGACACTTAACTATTTAGATATAAACTAGTCCACAGGACTCAAGTAAAAAAAGAAAAAAATGTACACTAAGATAAAATAAATACACATATCTAAAAAATAGTTCACTGACAGAGGACTCATTATAAAAACGCAAAACGAAACGAGGCATGAATAGAATATAAATAGCGGGAAAGAGATAGGTGGTAGGGGTACAAGAAAGTACCTATCTGACATAAAGAAACAGAGAGAGTACAGAGGAGTCATCTCCAAGAAAGGATAACAAGGAGATAGAGTCAACAGAAAAGGATATATAGATAAAAAGACATTCAATATAGTATAAAAAATAATGATAAAACTATATATTATATAAGATTATTATATTATTAAAATTTTAATTCAAAGAAAATAATATTACGGCACTACTTTGAAATGAAGAAAAATCTAGTGCATCAGTCACATTATACAACATATTTATATACTACAAAACAATTATTTTCCCCAATCGAGCCTTTGTATCGCATATCAGCGTAAATGACCTATGGCGCAGGATAGTCGGTGAGAAGGTAAGATGCATGACGACAAAATAATAACACAATATGAAGCAATGTCAGACTGGACACAGCTGGACTATACAGGACCATAAGCATGACGTAAAATCGGTGATAAGAAGAAAAAAGCAAGTATATAGTATCAAATAGAATATAGTGAAATATCTAATGGGAGTATCGCATTTAAACTAATCGCAATGCGAATAGAATGCGCGCGCAGTTGACACTGTCCGGTCTCACTGCTAACAATGTCATCTAGCATCATACGAAAGAGAAAAGAAAAACCGTAATGAAATTGAAATCAGAGTAGAAACAAAAGATAGAAGGTAGACAAGAACTATACTAAGGAGCGAAAGCCTGAATCTGGCCAAGTACAACGATAACGTGAACGTAGGCGATGGAGCACGATACAACAGTAAAAAGAAAAAATAAAAAAAAAAAAAACACAAAAAAAAAAAAAAAAAAAAAAAAAATAAAAAAAATAAATAAAACAAAAACAAAACCAGATGCAAGATAGCAATGATGAGACAACGTGCAACAAAAGCAAACAAAAAAAGATGCGTGGTGCAGTCAGATCGCACGATACACACGTAGCCGCGTGGTAGTGCACATAGCAGTTGCGGTAGTGCACCAAATACACAGTGACCGTAAGCGTAGAGAAATAAGGCCACGTAACCGTGTGATGCAAGTACACGTGCGCTAGAACGTAGCAATAGAGAACACGTACAACGACAAAGTTAAATGCAATGATTATTATTTATAATTATTTTTTATCTATATTCTGTGCGTGGCGTCGTGACAGTAACACGTGCGGGCAGTGGTGAAGATGCACGACAACGTAGCGATGTAGTGCGTGCGTCGATAACGTGTGTGATGCTGCCACGATAACACGATTGCGGAAGCGTGCAGTACGTGTGCCTACACGTGACGTGCGAATAGGGCACTGTTACACGTACGTAGGCGTAATGACACGAATACAAATGTGCAGTAAAGAACGTGCGAATGTGTGTGTACGTACCGTGGTGACATACAACGTGCCTGCGTGCGTGGTGCATGTACAGGGCGTGCGTACGTGGGCACGTACACGTGTGTGCGTGGCGTGCGTGTGCACGTACACGTGCGCTGCGTGGGCACGTTAGCACGTAGTTGGCGCGTGGGCGTGTGCGCCGGTACACGCCTGCGTGCGCGGCGTACGTGTGCACGTACACGTGCGCGCGTGCGTGGGTGCGTGGTGCACTTCTTCACCTCTTTGATCGCCACACACCATTTTCAATTCTCAGTTCTGGGTCACTGCGCGCCCCACTGTTTTCGTGAACAGGCATGGTCCTTGCATTTTCTTTTTTGCTAGGATCTTTCTGCTTGCCCCCCTCGGAAGCATCATGCGCTTTAGCAGTTTCCAAACGGATAGTTTGTAGTGCCGGTGAAAAAACTACCAGGACATACAGGCCTGCACCACAAGGTCATCACTCTTGGCTGGGTCATACTTAGCCACGCGTTATGACGATTTCACGCTGGCTGGACGCACGGCATCTTTTCGTTCTTATCATAGCACGCTGGCCATCATTTCTCTCTCCTGCGATTTACGTTTGTGAAGGTGGAGGCGCAGCGCCGGTCAAATACTTCCACATAACACCTTGATGTTAGTAGTTATACTATGGCATAATTATGTTACCTACTATTAGCTTTCAACTACTATTTGTATCACTGCTTGCAAAGTAACACACGATGCGATGTGGTTGCGATGTAAATACCTTGCTATTAGAGCGTACATAACTGATTAGTTGAGTCATGTTCTAGCATCAGACGTTTGATTCTATGCACAGCCTGTCAAGCGATCGATCCTTAGACTGGGTTGGTCGCGTCCCATTGTTTTTACAATGGTTGTACTGCCTAGTAGGGGTCTCTAGATGCTTAGAGGGGAAACTTTGTTATATGGGACGAGTTATATATAGCTCTTTGGATCTTGGATGAGAGACCGCTGCCGCAGTTAAAATCGCATGGGAAATTAGGGACGGTGAGGGACGGCGAAATATATAACTAGTCCGCCGGAACTAACTGCCGGATGGCGAATCTACTAGTTCCTTCGATTTTTTACTAGTCGGACATATATATATATATATATATATATATATATTATATATACAAAAATACCTGCTAAAACTGTCAGTGTAACTGTTGTTATCGTCGACGTCGTCGTCGTCGTCGTCGTCGTTGTTGTATTTCTTTGTACCAGGCTTTTATTAAACGAGCAAAATGAGAGAGGTTTGTCAGGGTGAAAGCTGTACCAAAACACTCACTTTTACCCTCATTCTTTTTTGAAGGATTTGCTGGTAATAACGAAATGGCGGAGGTTTGGCTAGAGGCTAAATCAATTCAAAAACAGCACTTTAATTATTACATTCCTTCTATACGAGGACATGTTCATGAAATCGAATTGTGGGCGGGGATTGTCTGATGAATGCCGTAAACAGGAACCGCTTTCATCGGAATTCTTTCCATTATTAATGCTTCGTTCTGACAGAAACAGACAACAAGGGATGCGTTTACTGATGAGTTCTGGTTTGATGGGTTACGAGTTCGCATGCATGGGAGAGGAAGTCCAGGGAGTATAGGGAGCGAGCTGCATGAGAGAGATAGGCTGGAATCGGAATGAGTGAATTAGGGGAATGGAAGCCTGGGAGGGGACGATCGATCGGCTGGATAGGGAAGTGGAGGACGGAAGGAAGGTAGAGGAAAGCGGAAAGGGACGAGATTTTGATAGAAGGATGGGAAGAAAAGATGAGAAATGGAAATAATTTCGCTGCATCTCTACAATGAAATCTACATCAGACGCCAGCCTCGTTTGATCAGTGAAAGAGCCAGTATTAGACGTAACAGTGTGTGCTCTCTTACATACCGTGGCGTCGCCTTATCTCAATCCCAGCTATTTACTTACCCTCCAATTAGCCGGCACACAATTCTTGCCCTCTTACTTTTTGAGATCTGCATATATAAATTATTCATAGATTGGTATAGTCTATACTCAATCAACCCGACGAGGTCATTGTGTCAGTGGAGCTACCCAAGTATTTTATCATATGATTTCTATACGAATAATTTATAATGTTACTGGCGTCCCCTTGTGTGTGGAATTCTATATGAGTTTTCCATGAAAAGTAGCGTAACTATATATATATATATATATATATATTAAATATATATATATATATAATATAGATGTCAATGTGGATCATTTTCTTTGTAAAGTGACTGAGTGAACAGTGTTAGTAGAGTGCTTTAAAAAATGGATTTCTTTATAAATGCAGTCACGTACACTTTCGTGTGAAGAAGGGGTGCAGGTTGCAGATAGTTGCCATTAGCGTTGGACCGCTGGCTGCATCATGACCGCACCGTGTCATGGAAGGGCTTCCCGCTTCAGTGGTGTAGCTTTGATGGGCGACGGAATGCGTTATAAGCGAATGAGTTTCATTAGCTATCGATTGACCTGCGGAGTCGGCTGGGTCCATGAAGTAGGCTTGCCACATTGTTTGTTCCGAGCTGGGTGATGGGAGAAGGCTGTTGCTGTAGCCGTGGGCAGGCCAGAGTGCCCACTAGCTCGTGAAAACGTAATTAAAGGAGGAAATCAATTGGTGATGAAGGGGCGTTGTTAAGCGGTCGCTTAATTGTGTATTGATCTCGCTTGTGCGCGCGACGAGCTGTGCTTCTCTCTATATATATCACGGTTGTCTCACGCACGTACCGCATGTACACGCTCATACACGCACGCATACATGGTTGCTGCTTCCACTCCTCCTCTTCCTTCGTCTAGTTCGCGCTCTCTCCCTCTCCCTCTCTCTCTCCTTCTCTGTTTCTCTCTTGCGCTGCCTCTCTTTCTCTGTCTATCTCTCTCTCTCTTTCTCTTTCTCTCTCTCTTCCCCTCCCCCTGTCTCTCTCCCCCGTCTCTTTCTGCTTTTTCTTCATCTTTTCTCATTCGTAATTTATCTCCCTGCTATGTATCTGGCTATGGCTGGCTATTTCCGGCACTCTGTCATTATTATGGGAGTGATGACGTTTAGTCTAGTTGCGGGCCGTATCCTTTCAATAGTGAACCAAGAAATTTTTAATAGTTCAAGTTTTTTTTATTGGATATGCTATTCATTATCCCATGTCGTGGAAGATGTTTAGCTTTGTTGGCAGCAACGCCAACTTTGGGGAACATTTTAATTAGCTAATTTGCATAATTAACATGGCCAAATAACACTTTTTAACACTAAATCAGTCTAGAATCCCATGTGGTGGATAGCTCTTTATCTATAGTAGCGTTGAC
>NW_014577436.1:26283-28055 GCF_000485595.1 Priapulus caudatus
CCTAAGTACTGCGTCAGCGACTTCTAAGCAGACATTTTTTAGGAACTCACAGCGACCTTGCTCACCGCAGACACCAATCACCTCGTTACTAATGCTGAAGGGGGCGTTGTCGTATAGGGTACCCTAACCCTAACCCTATCATATCATATCATATCATATCATATCATATCATATCATATCATATCATATCATATCATATCATATCATATCATATCATATCATATCATATCATATCATATATCTAACCATATCAGATAGTTACCTCGGGTACATATATGTAGTACCCTATACGACAACGACCTTTTCTGCATCACTACTCGTATCGTTAGTGTTTACCTGCGGGAGAACTTTGCTTCCCTGCTACGAAAGCACCTCGGGTCCTTCTAGGTTTACATGTATATTGCAAAAGCTCGAGTTTCAATGAACGTGACAGTCGGTAACACTTAAATTGCCCGCGTTTATGTTATCACCTGAGTGAATAATTGCAGGTGTATATACGGCATTGATTCAGACTGGGCAAAGTCTAGCGTTCAGCTATTGTCATATGTTTCCATATATTGCTATATATTGCTGTTCGTTGAAGTAAGGTAGGGGAGTGATGACCAGTGCAAAGAGCTAGTCCTGAACATCACTGCTAGGAATAATATAGTAGGGGCAACACGGCTAGGAACAGCACAACTAGGAACAATACACTTAGGAACAACAAAACCAGCAGCAATACATCTGGGAATAACAAGGCTAGGAACAACACAACTAGGAACAATACACTTAGGAACAACAAAACCAGCAGCAATACATCTGGGAATAACAAGGCTAGGAACAACACAACTAGGAACAATACACTTAGGAACAACAAAACCAGCAGCAATACATCTGGGAATAACAAGGCTAGGAACAACACACATAAGAACAGTACAGATAGAAATAACACAGTTATAGAAACAATACAGCAAACAAGCAGTTAATAATACCACTGCCGTATCACTGCTAGTTAACGAGACTACTTGATCTCATCTAAGCCCAATTAGATTCGTTTTTTCACCCGAGTGGGTTAAGCATTGCAGATCTGATTGCCTATTGCAGTCAAGTGACCTTTCGCCGCTGACCTACAAACAGCACAAGTAAGCTGTTGACATGTATACAGAAATCTTGTCAAAATGGCACCAAAATCGTCCGCACTCGCAGTGTGTGTGTGTGCGTGCGTGCGTGTGCGTGGTGTATGTATGTGTGTCTGTGACTGTGTGTGCGCGCGCGCGTGCGTGCGTGCGTGCGTGCGTGCGTGTGTACGTGCGTGTGTGTGTGCGTGCGCGTGCGCGCGTGTGTATGTGGTAGACATATACGTACAGCAGAAGGACAGGTTTTTCCCCTTCGCCCACTCAGCATTCCTCCCGGCCCTGCCACAGTTGTCTTTTGAGAGCGCACGCGAGCCTCTTTCGAGTTTTCGCCGAAAGAGTGCGTAGTGTGGCGTGACGTGGCAGGTTATCCCAGTGCAGCGTTCCTTCAACCCAGTGGGGCGGTTAATTACGATAGACATTTACTACCTGGCACCTGCTATAAGCAATGATGATGTGCTCATGATGAAGAGGTTAATCGTGTAAAATGGTGAGGTTTGCTCAGTAAAAGCACACATAAAAGCAACAACTTTCACCGTCAGTCATTCTTCCAGGATGTGTTGCTGATAAAATAGTTGCAGGGGTTTGTCTGGTGAGATATATATATATATATATATATATATATATATATAACAAAAATACCTGACTAAAACTGTCAGT
>NW_014577436.1:30175-35617 GCF_000485595.1 Priapulus caudatus
GTTGTAATGTTATTAATTATATATATATATATATATATATATATATATACATATGGGGCGTCATTACGCCATATTACGTGACCGCCTAGTTACTCTTGACTTTTATCAGATTTTTACTGGTTAATTGCAAGTTCTTATGATTCATACATGATGTGGGGAGGCAACGGGAACTCGATCTATATCTCCCGTTCTACTGATCATTCTAGGCACTGCACTTTGCTCATCCTGGCTCATAATTCTCCTCATCCTGGCTGGGACTTAGGCTGTAATTGTCCTCCGCCATCCCACGCCACGACTTGTGGCTCACTCCTGGAAAGCTCACATAGCAGTTTGCTGGATCCTTGGCCTCCTGCGTACTGTTCTTTCCATCTGATAATTTTTCGCATATTGTCGTTTATAAATTGTCTAATGAAACCGAAAATCGTATTCGTTTGATAGGCTGTAGGGTATTTATATAATATATGGTACCATATTAACCATATTAACCATATTATGGTACGACTCATATATATATATATAATATATATATATATATATATATATCCTACGAATTCTGTTCAATGTAAAATGAGATTAATGTTCAGGGAACAGAGTGCACGTTAACAGCCATTAACTGCAATGCGGTTCCTATGTGTCAGGTATATATATATATATATATATATTATATATAGCGTTAACTGTGCAGGATACTTAGTTATACACTAATACATCATGTGAATTATTCAAGAGCAAAATACGAGCCATGAACATATCCATTCGTCTGCCGGCAGCCATAAACGCCTGAATCAGTGCGACGCGCACTAGCACGCTAGTTCTGCTGCCTGCCTCCACTAAAATTAACCCTCTTAGCGTTGCTATTAGCGATTCTTTTGATGCGCCGCAGTTATGAATAGTCGTTAGGGAAGCTCTCCTATTAGGTGCCGGCTTTACGTCCGAGCTTTCAGAAAGAATTGCACAATTTTGTTTGCACAGTAAATTGTGGGGGAAATCTTTGCTGGCGCATGTTCGCTAATTGCTGCATAACTAATATTGTTTATACTCACAACTTACCAATATTATCTATTATCCATTCCAGGAGGAGAACCGATCTGCAGGAGAGGCACCACCTGCGGCGGTTGCTCACGTGCGCCCTCCCAACTACCCACAGGAGAAGCCCCTGAGACAGCTCACGGATGGATGGGAGGAGCACAGGGATGAGGTGGGGAGGTTGTACTACTACAATGCCTTGACCGGATTCAGCACGTGGAAACCGCCGCGCAAGGCACCCAGTCCCGCAAAGAACCAGGTGCGTAGTGAATCTCTCAAGCCTGGTTCTAGTAAGAAACCCAGTCCTACAAAAAAACCAGGTGTGTAGTGAATCTCTCAAGCCTGGTTGTAGTAAGAAACCCAGTCCTACAAAGAACCAGGTGTGTACTGAATCTGTGAAACCTTGTTCTGGCAAGGCAGTTAGCCCTGCAAACAGTCACAATAAAGCTGTGAAGCCGTCCAACCAGGCTCACAGCTCGTGATGAGTGTCTGGTGTGCAGCCATGAAGCCATATCATATGAAGCCCAGCTGTGTCATCTCTGTACGACCTTGTGTATGCAGGTCTTAAAGGCATCCTCAGCAGTCCAGTCTGGATGGTGATGTGTGTGTGTGTGTATGGGTGGGTGGGGGTAAAAGCCTCTGCAACTGTCAGCCGTTTCCCAAACAACTGTCAGCCTCAAATCCCCTCATGATTCATGCGAAATATGCGTATGGAATTCATCCTGGCTGGCGCGCCATGACGTGCCGTGCATGCGTTCGCTTAATTACGCGAGAATGCGGAGCTGTGTTTTTCCATTTCGCTTGCTTAAGGACTATTTACACGATGCGTTCTAGACGTACACTGTGTATGACAATGCAAACGCAATGTCGGAAGAAATTAGAACATCCGTCATGTGCATCCGATATCGCAAGGGTCATACATTTGCATTGTCATACACGGTGCGTTTTTGAAGTACGTCCTAGACGTACGTCTAGGACGCATCGTGTAAATAGGCTTTTAGAACATCCGTCCTGTGCATCCGACATCGCAAGGGTCATACATTTGCATTGTCATACACGGTGCGTTTTTGAAGTACGTCCTAGACGTACGTCTAGGACGCATCGTGTAAATAGGCCTTTACACTGTTTCTCTGGTTACTTGCGTTATTGGCTGTTCTAGGGACAGCTCTCGTGCTTCCCCCCCCCTCGTTTTTCGTATTGGACAGCTTGTCATCCTTTGCTTTAAAAGTTGATGGTTATACCATTCTCCCGATCACCTGCGCACGCATGATAGCAGTGTACGGCGGAATTCAACAGCAGACTGTATTGCTTGGAACCTCACCTTACAGCCATATATTATACTTTATTGGCTTTCTTATCAAAAAATAAATAAGCCTATACCAATAGTTTGATGCACACCTACTAATTCCTACTGATGTGCGCTCGTGTACATGTGGACTCGCCTGCGCGTGTGCACACTGTGTTTCGCTACTTTGCCGTGATGGAACAACTGCAGGAAATGCGGCTCCCGTCCAACATCCACCTGTCCTAAATCCATGGGGACAGGCTGCTAGGAACGAGTTTTCTGTTTGCGGTAGCAAACTAGTATCTGGTCGACCGCAGTTAGTAACATGGGGCGTTAATTTACCTGTTTGTGTCGGGATCTACCTGCTAATACATCAAGGTCAGTTGGCTAAATGATGATGATGATGATGACGATGATGATGTTGCTCTGCAAATGTTTGTTTTTCGGCTATTGAATGATGCGTTGCTGCGCTGTGCTTGTGTGTACATACCCATGATCATATATGATCGGCACACAAGGCAATATATTATATTCACACGTGGTATGTAGCAGATTTTACAGATACCATTTACCGTCGTAACGGTAACGGCATTTCAGTACACTTGTTCACAGATGACATACTTGCAGTTGCACAAATGTTCACCAACAGGAATCATTGTACACTTATTTAAGAATGGCATAAATTTACACTTTTTTATCAATGGCGGCATCATATACTGGAATGGTATAAATTTACATTTGTTTGCCGATAACATTGTCGTCCACTTGTTTCAGAATGGCGTACATTTACACTTTTTTATGTATGGCGTTGCCAAACACTTGGCAACTAGCAGCATCGCCGTTAACTCGTTCACAAGCGTTGTCATTGCCACCCTCTCACTGCTTGCAGGTCCCATACGAGGAGCAGCCGGACGTCGCCAGGGCGATGCAACCCGTACAGGCATCGCGTCGCGACGGTGATGCTAACGTCCAGCGTTACCGCGACGATCGTCTCCCTGACGACGGTCCGATGTACCGCAGTGCGTTTGACCTGTCTCCGTCACCGGCGCAGCATCAGAGTTCGCTTGAACAGACGCGCTCAGCAACAAACTTCTACCTGTCGACCTTCACCGCACACAGGTACGAACAGCAAGGTGGCGGTGGCAGAGGAGGAAGCAGTAACAGCGGGAGAAGCAGGGAGGAGGCCGGGAGGACGGAGGAGGTATGCACCGAGGAGGTGCGGAAATGCGAGACAGGGAGGGAAGAGCGACGAGAGGATGATGGGAGGAGGATGGAAGAGGTGCGGCGTAACGAAGAGGTTAGATGGATGGAGGAAGTAAGGCGGAACGAGGATGGAAGGAGAACAGAGGAGGTTAGGAGAAATGATTCGCGAAGAGAGGAACACCGCACAGAAGAGCTGAGGAGGAACGAATCACGAAGGGAGGAACATCGATCGGATGATGGAAGGAGAAATGAGGATGGGAGGAGAAATGAAGAGCTAAGGAGAATTGAGGAGCAGAGGAGGAACAATCCACGTAGAGAGGAGCCTGTCTTTGTGTTTCCACAGAAGAAGGCACTGCCGCGACTGCCGACGGATGGGGAGCGTGCGCTGAGAGAGGAAGCTGAGAGACAGAGGTTCCTGCAGCAGCAGCAGCGGGAGGAGCTGCAGGCAGCGAGGCAGGCAGACATACGGCCGGCAGGAGATGAGAACGGACACATCTACGTCGAGGCCAAGTCCCTGGTGAGTAACTCATACAGATCTTCTTCTTCTCGGGTCTCTACACTACACTCGACCTACTGCCACTGCAGCACACATGACCTGGCACGGTAATTGAAAGCCTCAAGGTCCCCAGGTCTACAGGGCTGTGGTAATAGGAGGCACTCCATGAGATGTTCCATAATCTGGTCCCTCCCCCACGCAGTCACATCTGAATACTCGATTCGGCATTCGACATTCATCGCGGCCCCTGTTAGGTTACCCACCTGCGAATCCTTCTACCACACCACTACTCCTACAGATTATCGCCTTTATTGACCTATCCACCTGAGCAAGGTGACCACGGCTCTCTTAAGTATTGTTGCTTAGTTGGTCAAGCTCGCTCATTTTGTACGTGGTTTTACACATATGCATGCCAAAGTGTTGACTCTGCAGTACTCTGCAACTAGACAGCATTTGTAGAACGTTTTACCACAACACCGTTTGACTGGAAATGCTTACCAATCATGCCAAGCAGATGTGTTAATTAGCAATCAACCGTCCGACATGGGGTGATGTGTTCACTGGCATCACCAGTTGACGGTTCCCTCAGATACCGGTGTCTTCTCTTAGTTAGACACTGGTCCCTCTCATTTTACCAGGCACTAGATGCTGTAATGCAGCCAGACACCAGGTCTTGATGCAATCAGATCCTGGTACCTTGGGGCAATCATACCCTCAACGCCTGCTGCTATAGTCTTATAATGGTCCCTTAATGTTGCGAGACACAAGTTCCTGTTATACAAGCCGACACCAATTCCCAGGAGTAGGTAGACAACGACTGTCCTTGATCTAGCCAACCATCGGCTCTCCTGGTAAAGTCAGATACTGATTCCCTCGATGCAGCCAGAAATCGATTCTGCGGATGCAGTTATTTAGATACCAGGCTCACTGATGCATGTAGACGTTGATTGGAAGACCTTGAACGGACTTGATGTAATCAGACAGTGACTTGATGCAGTCAGACACCCGTGGCCGTTTATCTTTAGTAGCCATCGTAATCTGTAAAACGTCAACCATCTGTAAAGTCGTAAACGTCTGTAAACGTAGTCTGTAAGTGTAAACGTAGTCTGTAAACGTAGTAAACGTAAGTCTGTAAACGTCGTAATCTGTAAAGGCAACCATCAACACTGGTTAACTCCTCTCCTCGTCCTTCTTCTTCTTCTTCTTCTTCTTCCCTCTTCTTCCTTCTTCTTCCTTCTTCCTTCTTCTTCCTTCTTCCTTCTTCCTTCTTCCTTCTTCCTTCTTCTTCTTCCTTCTTCCTTCTTCCTTCTTCTTCCATCTTCCTTCTTCCTTCTTCCTTCTTCTTCCTTCTTCTTCCTTCTTCTTCCTTCTTCTTCCTTCTTCTTCCTTCTTCTTCCTTCTTCTTCCTTCTTCTTCCTTCTTCTTCCTTCTT
>NW_014577436.1:35627-52976 GCF_000485595.1 Priapulus caudatus
TTCTTCCTTCTTCTTCCTTCTTCCTTCTTCTTCCATCTTCCTTCTTCCTTCTTCCTTCTTCTTCCTTCTTCTTCTGCTTCTTCTTCTTCTTCTTCTTCCTTCTTCTTCCTTCTTCTTTCTTCTTCCTTATTCTTCCTTCTTCCTTCTTCTTCCTTCTTCTTCTGCTTCTTCTTCTTCTTCTTCTTCCTTCTTCTTCCTTCTTCTTTCTTCTTCCTTATTCTTCCTTCTTCCTTCTTCTTCCTTCTTCTTCCTTCTTCTTCTTCTTCTTCTTCTTCTTCCTTCTTCTTTCTTCTTCCTTATTCTTCCTTCTTCCTTCTTCTTCCTTCTTCTTCCTTCTTCTTCCTTCTTCTTCCTTCTTCTTCCTTCTTCTTCCTTCTTCCTTCTTCTTCCTTCTTCTTCCTTCTTTTTTCTTCTTCCTTCTTCTTTCTTCTTCATCTTCTTCGTCGTCTTCTGCTTTGTCTTCTCATTCTTCTTTTTCATTCTTCTTCTTTGTTTTTTCTCCTCCTTATTTCTTCTACTTATTTTTTCCTTCGTCTTCTCGGTGACGTTATTGTTAGCACAATAATCTACTATTAGTAGACAGGCAATGTGCTTATTATGTGGAGTTAGTGCACCAGTGCACCATAAGTACGGTAATGGCCCACCGGCACCCACCTCGACGGTATAGTTGTTCGGCTACGTTGTCGCCAGGCGTCATGTATGAACCTGGGATCCAGTTCATTACAACTGTGAGCGTAAATGTAAACTTATCGAAACAGTTTCTCAGCATTTTTTTAATTAACGAGTTGCAAGCATGAGAGACTTTGCGGTGTAAAGCTGGTATGGTACACACTGCATGCTTGCTTGTCTGAAATCAGCAATTCGAACGTTTGCCCTATCAACGTTTCAATTATTGCTCAGGGTTCCAGCGTGGATTTTGCCTTCATGGAAAAGTTTACGAAATTAAAAGAAGCATTACTTATAAAAAGTAATGGAATTTTATCACAAGCTACCACTTCCATTATGGCCATGCCCTTGTTATCAGCCAAATAAGAGTAAAAAAATAAAAGTAGATACGTGGCATGATCCCATCACCCTTTATTTATTATCATATATAATTTTTTAAACGTCGACGGGCCGCTGCGCTTGCAATTTTCGTCCAGATACTTTTTTGGGGGTTATTCGAAAATACTATAGTGATTAAAAAATTAACAAATCGTGTTTTAATCATTAAATAGAAGGAAGGTGTCTGTTGTAGGAAGAGAATACCTCATTTTCCATAACTACGGTATCTGCGTTATTGTATTTTCTTCACAAAAATGATGTCAAATCGCAGCACCAACAGTATCAGCAGTAATAGTAGTAGTATCAGCAGGAGTAAGATAACATACATAAGGATACATATTATCTTACTCCTGGTATCAGTAGTAGCAGGAGTAAGATAATATAGGATCCTATATATAATGGATCCTAATATAGAATCCTATATTATCTTACTCTTGGTAGTAGTAGTATCAGTAGTAGTAGTATCAGTAGTCGTAGTATCAGTAGTCGTAGTATCAGTAGTCGTAGTATCAGTAGTATCAGTAGTAGTAGTATCAGTAGTCGTAGTATCAGTAGCTAGTTGCGCGTTCCTGTAGTACAATCATGCTATATATATACGCACGCATTCGGCTGGTATACACGCACCCCTCCGCCATACCTCACCAAAGCTTGCTCGCCAGCATTCTGAGTGTGCAGTCATCTGCCTCCGTGGACGAGGGCGTGAGTGGTGGGTGAGACATGAGTGGTGGGTGAGACGTGAGTGGTGGGTGAGACGTGAGTGGTGGGTGAGACGTGAGTGGTGGGTGAGACGTGAGTGGTGGGTGAGACGTGAGTGGTGGGTGAGACATGAGTGGTGGTTGAGACGCCATTACTCTAGCGCACATGGCTATTCTTCCGCGATTTTCAAAACCTTTTTTCGTCTGCGCGCGCGCATTTGCGGAAAACGAGCGGGCCGAGAAATTGCCGCCTGCAATTGAATTGCAAGTGAATTGCGTGCGGCGCTATCTGCAGAAATTGAGAGTAGGGCAGCGCGAGTCGTGCTAGGGTGGGAAAGGAGGGGGGAAGGGCGATTGAAAGCGAATACTTGCGGCCGTTCGTGTACAGCACATAGGGGCCTACATATACGACGTACGTCAGTGATGGATCGATCATGAAATCGTAATCATCACTTTATGCTTGTCATATCAAAAACTCCTTCACGTCAGGATGTGCGCGTATAGGTAACTACATTTCGATAAGGTACAAATGAGCGTTTGATCATAATGCACTGGGAGACACAGCAGCGCGGTTTGTCGCATTGGTGCTCGCGACGTAACGGTGACGAGAAGAGAGATCGCGAGATCACTCACGCACTTGTAACCAATATCGTATGAACATACACACCGCCGATTGTGGCCCTGGCCTTATGCCTAATAAATAAGGGCGTTCTATCAGAGGCAGGCACAGAGGGAAAGATATATATATATATATATATATATATCAAGAGCTAATAATACCTAGAGTGTACAACGGAAAAACGGGAAAATAGTGCTATTTCACGACTACATTATTCTACTTTGCCTGCGAGTCTAGGCAGAATTCCTTGCTCTCTACAACAAGACCAACCGCTTGTCAATACGATACTCCTAGGCGGAGATATCGGCTCCTAAACCTCCCCTCCCACATGCCTTACGCCGCTTCGCATCCACTTTATTCAGCTACCTACACGCGTCTAAGCATTGCTTCGTGAAAGTTCGGTTTTTCCGCGATAACTTTATGAATGAACGGTGCTTCGGTTATCATAGATGACTTTCGGGGGCATCGCCTATGCCCTTATCTTCCATTATCTTTCCTAGCACGGCTAATGCCCGTCATGGTGGAGCCGGCTCCATCAAGTTTTTACAACGCAGCTCAGTTACTATATGGTGTAGTAACAGTACCAAATTTGGGCATGTGACATCAATTATCAGCGCTCCAAGCGGTGACGGAAACCGATAGCCAAAATGCTTAGACGCGTGTAGGTTGCTGAATAAAGTGGATGCGAAGCGGCGTAAGGCATGTGGGAGGGGAGGTTTAGGAGCCGATATCTCCGCCTAGGAGTATCGTATTGACAAGCGGTTGGTCTTGTTGTAGAGAGCAAGGAATTCTGCTTAATGCAATACCATGAAATTATTCTAGACTCGCAGGCAAAGTAGAATAATGTAGTCGTGAAATAGCACTATTTTCCCGTTTTTCCGTTGTACACTCTAGGTATTATTAGCTCTTGATATATATATATATATATATATATATGCCTAATATATAATATATAGACAAACCAAAATCACACATAAGCACACACGCACATGCACACGCGTACGCACTTACAAACACTCACGCTCGCTGTCGCGCAGTGACGCGCACACGCACACCGGAGCGTGGTGTTGACGGGCCGGGGTGGTGTACGCGTGCATACCTGAGGCATATTGTAGAGAGGACACCTGCAGCTGCTGGTAGCTGCTGGTGTAAGCCCTCACCACCCTCTAAGCTGTATATAGTACGTACACGTGCAGATGCGTATGCACTCTTGCGATGTGAATTCGTTGCTCACGGTATTGGAAAGCCGAAGAATAACACAATAACATATAAAGTCAATTTTATTAGTCAATATTGTTATTTCAACATTTATACCATTTCCAAATCACTTTCAATGCCATTCAAAAATCAAATATAAAAATCAATATCATCAAGAGTACATAATAAAATGGTTTTATTATGTACTCTTGATATCATATAGGTCTATATCAATGTTGATCTATTTGATATTATCGCATGCACTTCTATTGTATTCTATTCGTTTATTCTTTTATATTATTATTGCAAGTGAATTGGTACAGGTTATGGTTACAGGTACATGTACGCGTACACGTACAGTTACACGTACACGTACACGTACACGTACATGTACAGGTGCTCGCGCTGTTAAACTGCTGCCCACCCGCCGGCTGTGCCGCCGCTGCCCGCGCGAAGTTTAACATTTAGAGAAGAAGGTTAATAGGTAAGAAAATTGGAGAGGCTGTCTCGTCAGGTCGTTTGTTGACGCGTCCACTGCATTGTGTGCGTGCGGGCGTGCGTACGTGTGTATGTGATTGATACTTCTAGGGCGTTATGTCTGCTAGCCATATATTGAAACCGCCACACTTTACTAGCAACGTGGGTTAGAGTAGATGTTTGTAAAGCGATATAGGACCATCTTCGAGTAGTCCTCGAGCGTCTCGTTCGTACGGTGTCGGCTGATTAATTACACTGGATCCACGCTGTTCTGCTAGAACGTGCTAGACGACAGTTGAAACGCCCGCTTCGGCACAAATACTTTTCTTCGTGAGCTTATTGTTCGCTTGGTTTTAATTCACTGAAAGCGTAGTGGAAAATGACCCTGCGTGTTACAAATTGTTACGAATCACCTTCCTGCTTGCCTCGGCAGTTGTCGGTAGTGGTCGGTCTAATATCTCATCGGCCACGGAGGGAGCTTAGGATGTTGTGAAGGTGTCGCGGGTTCCTTTATGTGGTCGTGGTGGTAAGCAGCATGGCACTTGCTGAACTGCGCTCATAGAATTCGCTCTCAACCATGCAATGCGCTAATAACAGACACCCGTCGATCGTACGCGAGTCTAATATACGAGCTGGAAATTACACGCGACAGGTGTTGTAGAAAAACATGCAGTGAAAACATTGTACATCTCACGAACGTCTTTATTCTCTCCTGGCGGGGGGGGGGTGACGCATGCACGGGACTGGGCTTTTACGTACTACGCAATTGTACTTCTCCTTGGAATAAAACGAAGCAAGGTTTTTTTTAGCTTTCGTTTGTGCTTTCGTGTGCTATATTCAAACGCCTTGACTATATTGCATGCAAGTAAATGTTATTTCGACCGAATATAGGAGGGAGCTATTGCAAATGAATAGGAAGTGTACAATGGCTATTGTGTAAGGAATTTTACGAAATATGATGAATCGTGAATCTAGATTAGTATAGATTAGAAGTCTTCATGTATTTCAAATTGTATCACAATCAATTATCTTATATTATTTAATTATATCCACAGTGTGAATAAAGATGACGCTCAGCCTAACTTTCACCTGTAATCAATCTAACTGCAACAGTCTATGATGTACGACACTAAGAGGAATTCAAGTGTAACTGAAACTCATTTACGTACTTAAGAAGTTACAGATTTTTCACATAACATTGTGTAAATGTATAAAGTTGTGCGATAGAGAATGAATTGACGAAATCTACATCCAGTATCTTCATTGCTTGTTTGGAAACTATCTTGATCTGATGTCCTATTTCGGACACGTGAAACCGTTCGCAAAGTTTAACGTCGACCTATCTGCAGGTAACGCTCTAAAGGCGACCATAAAAAGGAAACATACAATAAATTACCAAACTATAGATAATGCGTTGCCGTTATTCCGCGCAGGTACAAGTACATTCAACGCCTGCAATATTATTGTTTAGTGAGAAGCATTCATAAGGCTCTAACTGTCCGAGCGGTAGCATTAGCATGTAGCAAATTGTTACGTTAGTGTATGTAATAAGTTCGCGCGCTATATGCGCGTCTAGAAAATAAATGTGAGCCGGCGTGGATTCTGGCGTGTGCAGCGGATATAAATTTTGTGCGCATCCAAGATTGTAGCATGCCGCATGCGTAGTAGATAATATAATTGTATCCCCCGAACGAAGTTCGTGGGGATACTATGGGTTTGGCATCGTCGCGCCGCCGCCGCCGCCGCCGCCGCCGCAGAGATTTCCTTGTGAGCGCTCTACCGGCTGCAGTTCTTCTCGAATCATCTTCAAATTTCACATGAAGGTGCGTTATCGTAAAGCGAAGACGCCTATCGTTTTTGGTGTAGGCGGAGTCATCGTTGCCATGGTAACAACATTTTTTGTCGAAATATTCTAGAACCTGTAACTTCTGCACTTTTTACCCGATTGTCATGAAATTTATATTTGTATTAAAATTTTATTAAATTTATATTAAATGTAAATTTAAATAAAAATAAAAAATAAAAAAATAAAAATTTAAAAATAAAAATTAAAATTTAATATTTGTATTAAAATTTGTATTTAAATTTATGATTGTCATCAGGACATGTTATATCGGCCCTGTGTGCCAAATTCCATGACAATCGGCTAAAAACAGCACAACTTACAGGTTCTACAATATTTCCACAAAAATGTTGTTACCATGGCAACGATCACTCCACCCACACCAAAAACGACTGGCGTCTTCGCTTTACCTTAACGCACCTTCATGCCAAATTTGAAGATGATCCGAGATCGGGTAAAAACTGCAAAAGCTAAAGGAAAATGAAATTATTAAATGAAATTATGCCACCTTTCATGCAAATGCATATTTTGATGCAAAAGCATTGCAATATGGATAAGTAGTTCCAACAATATTTCCTGCTTGTCAGTGTAATGGAGGCATATATTTGTATATATATATATACCATATTACCCATCGGCCAGATGGGTTTGACCCCTGCTGCCGCCGCCGCCGCCGCAGAGATTTCCTTGTAAACGCTCTACCGGCTGCAGTTATGCGACCATGGGTGGCATAACCGGCCGGTCGTATATGCGGCAATGGGTGGAATCGGAAATACGCGGAAAAATATCGACGATAGCATCGAGGGAAGAGAATCTTGATCCCATTCGATTTCGGTCGATC
Source organism: Priapulus caudatus (assembly GCF_000485595.1). Taxonomy (NCBI): domain Eukaryota; kingdom Metazoa; phylum Priapulida; class Priapulimorpha; order Priapulimorphida; family Priapulidae; genus Priapulus; species Priapulus caudatus. The sequence goes on from NW_014577436.1 coordinate 42,344, forward strand.
GTTACAGCCCGGATCGCTGCCGCAGGCTACCGGCCTGCGGCAGCGATCCGCGGGCTATAGTACTAGAGCTAGGTTTCGGAGGTGATACGGAAAATGAGACCTCCGCTCTTTCTACTATTATATTATTATAGATAGGCCCTACTGTATACATCTATATATAGTATTACTGTAACGGCCGTGCGTAATTTCACGTATCTCCCCTAAATTAAACCGCCATGACGAATGTCCGCATTTACCTCTTACCGGGGGGGGGGGGGTTTCCAACGTGGCGAAGACGATAAGCTATGTCACTAGCCTATATTTCCCATCACAACGTTAATAAAACAACATTTCAACGACAACAACATTTCACCATTTCCTTCGCCAGGTCGCCATTGCGATCGGTACCTGCTGGCTGCTGCCATCTCTAGGCCCTTACGGACAATTATTAACGACAAAAAGTCATCGGTAACGAAGAGGGGGGGGGGTACTATTCACAGTGAAAATAAACTGCTTTTCACATTTCACAGTGAAAATAATGCTCTTTTCACAGATCACGGGCACAATCCAGTTTACAGCTAAAATTTCAGACACATAAGATAAGGTCCTAGAAGTATACAAGTGTATTTCTTGACTAACAACACTTGTGAAAATCAAAAATATGCTTGTGCAGTAGTCATGCTTATACATGTGTGTGTGTGTGTGCGTGCGTGTGACTCAGCCCCTAATTGACCTAGCGCGACTAAACTTGGTATGTTTACACATCTTGGGGAGAAGGTCTGTCGCATACCAAAACCACCACTGTCCTTGACCTTAGTTTGACCTTCACCGTCGACTTACATTTCTCTTTCGGCCTCTAGGGTAACCAGATTCCATATACTTCCACATCTGAGGCACACCAGTTGTCTAACAAACCTTTGTCTTTGTGACTTATTTAACTTTACCTGCCTTCTACGTCCTTACAGAGATATTCCATTCATACTAGATCACGGGGGATACATGTAGTTGGCGACAACTGCCCGTTTCTAGTTATTTATCATTCGTACATGTAAAACTCGGACCGTAGAACTATAGCGATGTCTATGGGGGCCTCTAGAGACATCCTGCTTTGTCGAGATGCGATAACTTGTAACTGGTGTGCGCTATATTCACCCGTGCGTGTAAATAGTCATATATATACATACATATTATATATATATATATATATATATATATATATATATATATTATATATATGGGTCTGTCCAACGTCATAATTGGCCGGTTTACCTAAAAATGGCCCACCGTACGCAAAGCCGGTTATCGCGCATTTGTCTGTGCGTGCACACATAACATTGTATAAGCTAGAACGGCTTTCTCTCACGGCGTCGCACATCGGAGGACGTGGGACGGGGGGGCAGCTACGTCACTTACCGTGTTTGTGTGCCAATTCTACTTTTTAACGCAACGGATTTAACGTGTTTGTTCTAGCGCTTTCGGTGTAGGGTAGAGGCATGGAGCGGATAGGTGTGGGGCGCCGGGTTGTGCAGGGAGAGGGAGAGAGGCGCAAGGAGTAAAACGGCGGGGCTACTCGGTATGGGGCGCCAAGTTCGCAGACCTGATTTCGTTAGCGAATCAATGATTTTGTAACGAAATCAAGTCTACAACGTGATTCGTTACGAAATCAACTACTGCGAGTGATTTCGCGTTACGAAATCAGCTACTGCGAGTGATTTCGTTACGAAATCAGCTCTGCAAGTGATTTCGTTACGAAATCATGCTACACTTGGCGCCAGCGCGTAGTAGTTGATTTCGTAACGAAATCACTTTGTAGACTTGATTTTGTAACGAAATAAAGTCATGCGACACTTGGCGTGCCGGGGCGCCAAGTGTAGCATGATTTCGTAACGAAATCACTTGGCAGTAGCTGATTTTCGTAACGAAATCACTTGCAGTAGCTGATTTCGTAACGAAATCACTCGCAGTAGTTGATTTCGTAACGAAATCACTTTGTAGACTTGATTTCGTTACAAAATCAATGTTTCGTAAAACGGAAAATAGTCATGCGACACTGCGGCCCCATAACTCGGGGAGTGTGAAGAGGAGGAGCAAGAGCTGGAGACACTGGAGTTGTGTAAGAGGGACGGCGGGGGAGTGGTGTGGACACCGAATCTGTTACGCGGGGGGGGGGGAGGGCTGATGGTGTGGGTATACGGGACTGTGTTAGATGGAGTGAAGAAGGGAGACAGGGGCAGAGGGAGGGAGAGGTGTGGGGTACCGGGGCGGGACGCGAATTTTTTTTTCCTACACGTTATATCCATTGGGTTCTTCTGATTGGCTGCTTTGATTTGACCACACCATAGATAGTGTTTGGGATGCCATAGATAGTATATAAGCCGATTCAGTTTATAGTTAGTGTTAGGGTTCAAGTTAGGATTGGGGTTAGGGTTAGGGTTAGGATTTTTGCATCCATTCCTTGATATACGGAAAGTCTGATGGGCGGAAGTTGATAATGCGTATATCAAGCCCAATGGATATAACGTGTAGGGGAAAAAAATTCGCGGCCGGGACACTTCGATAGGCACGCATCCGTCCCCGACACGCTTTGCTTACTCGCGTCTGCTTATCAGCGTCACGGCGCACAGTTTCCTCTATTATATACGTTTCTCTCGGATTTTCTCAAACACGCGGGGCCTTGCAGCTCGGTAAAGTTCACCCACCTCGGAAGCTTTCACAGCATACGCGACAGACAGACACACAACAACACACACACACACACACACACAACCACACACACCACACACACACACACACATCACACCACAGCATCACACACACACACAACACACACCACACACAACACACACACACACACACACCACACACAACACACACCACACACACACACACACACTCGACACACACACACACACCAGGGGCGTGTACAGGATTTGTACCAGGTCTAACCGTAACCCAAACTTGCGAGCACGCGAAGGGGGGGTCTGGGGGATTTTTTTTTTTTAATTAGACTCCTTAGATGCGTTTTGCGCGAGCAGGGGAGGGTCGCGGACCCCTGGACCCCCTCTCCCCTGTACACGCCCCTGCACACACACACACACACACACACACACACACACACACACACGCACACACAACAGCACAACACACACACACACACACACGCACACACACACACACACACACACGCGCGCGCGCGCACAGAGAGAGAGAGAGCGAGCGAGAGAGAGAGCGCCGAGAGAAAGAGAGAGGGGGAGGGGAAAGAGGACCAGGCATCCTGCGTTCGGTGTGATCTGCAGGAATACTTTAATATATTATTATATTGTTACTGTATGTCGAGTTATCATCGTTCCTACGATGCATGCTTGATTTATGATACAATAAAATATGTATCGTGCATTCGTTCCTTTCCGAATTAAGTCATAATTGTTGCAGTAGGCCGTCTGTGCGTTCAAGCATCTAGAGCATGTACTTTGAGTGAGTTCAGTTCATCCGGGCCAGTCCCCGTATGATATTCTCTGTCATTCTTATTCATAAACCTGTTTTATTGCAAGTTAAAGAGCTAGTCCATTACAAAACGTGTTTGCGAGTCTTCATTCTCAACCTTATTCCTCACGTGTGTCTTTCTCATCGAAGCTACTCGCCTGCTTAGAAGCTGTGATTGTAAATCCAAATCAGTATCTATAATCAACTTTTTTATTTTTTAAATCTAATCAACCATCAACATTTGATTGATATCAGATAGCCTGTTTGAACAATTGCTATGCAATTAACCCGTTTGATACCCTAACTCTAACCCTAACCCTAACCCTAACCCTAACCATAACCCTAACCCTAACCCTAACCCTTTGTAATACTTCGTTGTTGTGTATATAATATTGATATTGTGTACTCTCGCGTGCGTGATGTATGTGTGATCGTGGCCCGTGAGTATAGTGTATATACCATGCGATGTACTAACCCAAAGGTCCTGCTTGGCGCGGGCACCCTTGTGAGGTACCCTGAGGTAATAACAAAGTAGACAGACACGAAATGTACATACAACAATATATCTATTTAATTCTTACACAACTTACAGAGACAAGTTACTAGTTACATATTTAATGCAAGATCTCTAAAAGGAGTTTACACACGCAAATACATTTACTAGTCTTAAAAGGAGTTTTAAGACATACGTTTAAGACGCATACTATAACACGAATACGGTAAGATCTAAACTATAACACATATACGAGAACTGTCAAAGCGCTGACCAAGCGCTTTAATACTACATACTCACTGACTGGTACCCTGGATTGAACTGCCGTTTGGGTCCAGCAGTACGGTTTATATTCTGAATTTAAAGATCATTAGCCTTCTATCTGACGTCAGCATTGGCCCTCGCTACGTCTCTGGACGGCGAGTTTTCAGGGCGTTTTAATGGAATGCTTTAGGTTGGTCAGAGTGACCGTTCTACGTGACTGACCATCCTAGCACGACTAATCCTAATTGTCCCTAAGATTAATTGTTTTCTCCGGCCTGCCGGACATTCTATATCTTAGGCTAGCCGGTAGTTTTCCACTGTTCCTAATGACTTCTCTCTTAATCCACTTTCCCTTTTATGACACTATTATCTTCATTACACCTTACCCTTACCCTAACCATAACCCTAACCCTTACCCTAACCCTAACCCTTACCCTAACCCTAACGCTTACCCTTACCCTAACCCTTACCCTAACTCTACCCCTAACCCTAACCCTAATCCTAACTAGGGGTAGTTTGGGTTTCGGTATAGACAACGCAGGAGTGTGATCAGATTCACTCTACTCGCTATAGCCACCAGCAGTAATCGTAAGTGGGTAGACTGAACATGGACTGAGATTAGTATGCACGATCGTATCTTCCCGGGTATCGCCGTGTTGTCCTCCTGTAAGTGCACCATGCGCCAGTGCTACAGCATTATTTGCAATTCAGCGAAATATGGTTCCTGGACGCGAGGCTCATTCTCCAGGTGTGGTGTCGTGCATGCAGTGCCGAGTATGTACGTAGATTTGCTGCTCGATGGAGCAGTGAGTGGGTAGATAAATTCACTGCTGTGCTGCGCGCTCAGAAGATTTCCCGTGTGGTCGCGATCGTGGTCGCGTGGCGTCGCCCTTCCTCTTCCTATCCCTTACATCTTGCCACGAATTTCTAGAAATGGGGAATTCGATATATTCGAAACAAACCGACGTGATAGATACAGGTGATCGGCGCAGGAGGTGTGACGAGCTGCGTGATATCGGAGAAATATTAGTGAAGGGCTTTACGTTAGAATGCGACTAACTGCTCAGTGAACTCGCTCCCTTTGGGATGGGGTGCGCGCGCACTGTCGGCTCTGTAGTGATGTACGTAGGAGAGGTAATTAAAAAGGGAAACGCTGTACGCATTGATCTGGTATAGCGTATATGTTATCCGGGCGGGTTACCCTGCAATCTCTGTGCTACGGAATTACGCAGGTTTAATTATTTATGCTATACTTAGTAACTAGCAACAGCAGCAGTAGCAGCAGTAGCAGCAGCGTGCTTGCTGCCGTGGTTATAGACAGTTACGCGGGCCGATGCTGCATTATAGATGCCACCTTTTCATTATCTAACAATTTTTTGTTCAGAAATAAAAGCCGAAGCGTAATTGATTGCAAGGTCGCTCGCTTCGTGATGTACACAACTGACTTAGTCACTACATACTTGCGTATGGTGTACGCGTAAAATTATGCAGATATGAACACTTGCCTGTAGGCCACCTAGTCTAAGAAAGGTGCTCAGCTTCCCGTGTTTACCTGGTTCTCGGTTTAGCAGGTGCGCTAGTGGCACCCGTTTCTTAAGGGAAGTATCAGGTTGCGTCGATGGAGTCCACGATCGATAGCACAGATAGATAACACGAACACAGTCTTATACAGCTACTCTTCGTTGGTTCTATTACCCCAGAATATTCTCTTGACAGTCTAGATTAACACAACTCCACGAAACTACACAGATGCCTACACAGAAGTCTACACACACAGAATACCGAATAACAATAATCTCGTACCTTAGCGCGGATGTTCACTGAGACGCTCGGCCGGGGTGAAGACGGAAGGCCGCAGATACGTGAGAGGATACGTGCAGATACTTAGGAGAACCCGTGTGCGAATACCAAGGCTGAACGGAGAAGCGGAAAAGTATGGCTGGAATAGGGTGTAGGAGCTAGGTGAAAACTGGACCGTGGTGCATAGAGGATGAGAGCCGACTCGTTTTCTACCTGCGCGTTTAGCGTCAACAAGTTTGGTCCCTATAGAGACGGGCCAGGTGGACATCGTGGCGAGATCCCCATTATATGTCGTGGAACGATTTTTTTATGGTGATTGCGTTCGTGCCGCAAACCAATATAGCATGCGAACTAATCTAGAATGATGGGAACTGGCGCTTAATTTCCTACACCTAGGCGTAAGCTATAGATTTGTTTAATCATAGGCTATATATCTACTAGGCCTAGGCGATAGGTTCACTTGGTCTAGATCAGTGGTTCTTAACCTTTTTTTGGGTTATGGACCCCTTTGAGAATCTGGTGAAAGCTACAGACCGCTCTCCAGAAAAAATGGACCTGAGCACTTAAACACCAAATTTTGCATACAGTGTGGTTCGCGGACCCTCTGAAGCCCATCCACGGGCCCCAAAGGGGTCCATGGACCACAGGTTAAGAACCCTGGTCTAGATAATAGTACTACTAATACTACTCCTAATAGTCATGGGTGATAGATCTTGGTTAGGCTATATGCCTGTTAGACCAAGGCTACAGATCGACTAAGGCTATAGGGTACACAGGCCTACAACCTCTGAAGATCGCGGTTGTTGTTAGATGTGAATTACCCCCACACTCACGTGAAGCGTTCCCAGTTCGCATGGCTACCGTCATCCGCTATGAATCATATGTGTGGTCGGGAGGGAGGCTGCGCACAAGGCATTTATCCAGATGCTTGCGATGTTCCCACTGAAAAACCGCCACCACCGCCACCACCACCACCACTCCCCCCCCCACCACCACCACCACCACCATCCCAACATCAACAACAGCATTGGCAGCAACAACAACAACAACAGCGGTGGCGGCGACGACGACGGCGGCGACGACGGCGGCGACGACGACGACGATAAAAACAGAGGAATGGATGATCTGGCGTGCTGGCCGCCGTCGGCGCTGATAAGATAAAACCGTGGAGGCAGGACGACAAGGCAGGAGAATGTACTTATTTGCACGCGGATTTGACGGCAATTTGCTGCTTGAATTCGTGCTCAAAATCCACGGAATTGAAATGGGATGGTGCATTTATGGTCAGTGAGCGTAACGTGTCTATATATGTAGTGGACAAATTTCTGGGCGCAGACGGGAGGCAATAAGAACGGGGTATTGGGTTCATTTCGCGTGTTGACCGCTGGGCTTCTTTAGAGTAATAGGAGGAAGGACTGTGGTGGTTCAGGAGGGCCGGGAAACTGATAAGCATGGTTAGAGTTAGGATTGAGGGTATGGTAAACGTTGGGATTACGGTTAGGTGTAGTGGTAGGGTTAGAGGTGGAGTTGGTGTCACGGTTATGGTTAGGGTCAGGGTTAGGATTACTTAAGATCAGAATGATTTTTTCAGGTAAATCAAGTCGGTAGTTTCACAAGTAATCACATACTTCACCCTACATGAACAGACCTGGCCCTCCCAAGGCACACACTAACAACCACGATATAGCGGCCGATGTTCCTAATCTCACCTTGTTCCGTTTAGTTACGTTAGTTTTCCCTATCAGCGAAAAAATTACTGCGAAGAGGAGATTAATTGAACGTCTCTCTCTCTTTCTCTCTCTTTCTCTCTCTCTCTCTCTCTCTCTCTCTCTCTCTCTCTTTCTCTCTCTCTCTTTCTCACTCTCTTCCTCTTCCTCTCACTCTCTCTGTATCTGTCGCTATATGAATATATATCAGAAGTAGATAATAGGGAAATTCCCTATTATCTACTTCTGATATATATCCGCGCTTCGCTAACACACTCACATACACCACGCGGCCATCACCACCTACAACAACTCACATACAACCAGCGGTCAACTCCACACCCACCCTACAACGCACTCATCACTCCACCAGCGGCACCCACCCTACAACACACTCACATACACCAGGCGTCAACCATCCCACCCTACCAACACACCTCAACCATACACCAGCGTCAGACGGCCACCACCCTAAAAACACACTCACAACACCAGCGCGCCAACCCACCACCCACCACTACCAACACAGCGTTCACGCACCAGTACACAACAGCGCGGTCACAATGCGTCAGCCCACGTCCCTACAACACACTCACATCTACACCAGCGGTTCGAACCCCCACCTTCAACACACCTCAACAGTACACGCAGCGGTCAATCCCCCACTACAACACACTACCACTATCACCAGCGGTCAACTACCACCCACGCCTACACCACAGCTCCATAACACCAGACGCGTCAAACCACCCACCCTACAACACACTCACCAATACAGCAGCGGCACCCACCCTCAACACACCACTACACCGCGTCAACCCCATCCTGCATACACCATACGTCCGGTGCAATCCACGCACCCTACAACACACTCACATATCACCAGCGCGTCAACCACACCACTATACACAACAACTCACATACACCAGCGGTCAATCACCGTGCGACCTCACAACCATCACTCACTCTACACCAGCGAGCCCAAGCCAACTCAACCTACAAACACTACTCACATACACCAGCGGTCACCCGCACCTACAAACACACTCCACACACCAGCGGCCAAGCCACCTACGATGCTCCCTGGTACCCATTTTACAGATCAATTTACCCTATACAGCACAGATGCACCTCACACGGCTACCAAGGCAATATTGTTCTTCGTAAAAGCCTTCAGGAGAAAAGTGACACCGGGAAATAATTTCGTTCGCTGTTCGTCCTCGCTGTTTAACGACTAATTATGCCATGCACGCGATGCCGGGAAAGCATAGCGAGTGCAGTAATTTACTCTCTGCTCTGCTTAGCAAACGCGCTGTCATGGCTCATAACTCGTCCTCAATAATGGTTGATGTGGTTGTCTCTCTACAGGGGAACTTAATTTACTCGTCTACAAGACTGACATGTATAGTCTAACGGCTCGGCAACATAAATACACCTTACGTCAACACGCCACAAGTAACCACCAAAGACCGTGTATGACACACAACAGCGTACGCATATCGATGCTTTGTAATATATGGTATATTACAATAGGCCTATGTTGTTGTATACATGTATGCTTGAATAATACACGGCATTCGAAGTCGCGACGTCAGAAAACAATGACACAAGACTACGGTAGCCATGAGACACATCACATCAAAGACCTATATAGTACCCTCAGAGCTAATGTTGAGAGTATTATTAGATCTTGATACACATTTATTAACGCTTGGCCTTTAAGAGTTAGTGTCAGAGCTAGAGGTTAGGAGACGGGCTTGCGCATCCTAATCCTTAGCCCTAGGTATATGAGCGTATTTTGATCACCTAGCTTACGCGTACTATATCAGCGCTGTCTGCTAGCAATCTATATGACAAATACGACATACGCACATACGCTCTCCTATGACACTATTTGTCATAGGAAGATTCTTCCTATGACAAAATATTGTTGTATGTGTTGTGGAGTTAAGGAGTTTAGGAGCGCTATTATGACGCAAGCAGTGAATTTCAGCTGTAAAGCGGACGAAGTTGACTCGTCAATATTTGTCATAGGAAGAATCTTTCTATGACAAATATGTCATAGGAGAGCGTATATGCGTATGTCGTCATTCTGTCATAGATGCAAGCAGAACATGTTGACTATCATGCACCACGGTGACCCACGTGTTTCCACGACGAATACCGAGCGAGTAAATATCGACTACTGCGTGAAGTGAGGTAAATTGCCAGTCTGTCTCTTTCCGTACTTGTACGCACAGACTTCTCTCTTCCATATACACACGGGGGCACGCGTCGTCTAGCGCGTGTGAGAAAAACGCGTAAACACACGCATCACTTGAATCACTGACACGCAAGAACAAGCCCGCACGTACAGCACACACGCGGCCATTGACTATATATAACAACCGCGCGCTGTTAAGTCGATAACAACGGTTGTTATATATAGTCAATGCCGGCGTGTGTGCTGTACGTGCGGGCTTGTTCTTGCTGCCAGTGCATTGAATCAGCAAGAAAATTGCATTGCAAACTACTTGCATTCTCGTTAGCCAGAAACTTTTTTCTCAGTACAAATTGCCGCATGTGACAAATTATCGGCGTTGAAGCTTTTTTTTCAGGAAGGTTTCACTTCGGAATTCTAAGCCACCTAATGAGGCCACTGTGAATTTAAGCTGAACGCGAGGGGTAGAAGTCGGCAGGTTGAGTTGTATTAGAGGAAGCAACAGCCAGCGCTCGCATCTTGCACCTCTTCTTCGAATAGCACAGTATGCTGGCATATACCAACGTATTAATATTGACTGTATAAGCATGCCCAGCCGAGCAACGGCTCCACAAAGCGACCGCACGCACGCCACGCACGCACGCACGCACGCAACACCAGCACGCACGCACCGCATCACACATTATATCTATATATATATTATATATA
>NW_014577436.1:53001-60656 GCF_000485595.1 Priapulus caudatus
TGAGACGGAGTAGATGATGAGAGAAGAAAGCGAGAGGGGGACATTGCTGATGGTGAGAGAGAGCGAAAAAGAAGGTTGACGCATGAGGCGTGGCTCAGCGCATAGCGAGCGAGCGAAAAAAAGACAAGAAAGAGAGAGAGAGAGAGAGAGAGACGAGGGAGAGAGTTGAGAGAGCACGCGAGAGAGAGAGAGAGCGGAGGAGAGGAGAGTGAGAGGTAGCTGCGAGAGCCGAGAGAGAGAGGAAGCGCGAGAGGAGACCGAGAGAGAGAGAGAGAGAGAGAAGAAGAGCGACGCGGCGGAGCATGCAAATGAAAAGCAAGGGAGGGTGAACACAGAAGCAGGACAAACGACAAACATATCTGGCACTTATCGTATACATTTAGAGTCAGCTCAAATGCGTGTGCAACACCGTCCCACCGCCAGATTACCCTAGTAGCTAATATTTGTACACCGAGTGGTGACTACTGCATGGTCACCCCACCTACTGCACAGCACTGACCCTCAGTTAACTGGTCAGGCCACCTTAGGCTATCAACATCGACTACATTTACACTACTGCCCACCTATCCACAGCATCATCTTCAGTTTTACCACGCGGTTTGAACACGCCTATTCTTACGAAATACAGGTCCTTTACAAATCAGACAACACGGACTCTCAGCCTATGGATCAACCCCACGGTAAGCCCAACCTCTCTGCAATACCAGTGCCTGCATACCCCAGCCGCGTCAACCCACCCACCCTACAAACACAATCGAACTTTACACCAGCGTAAGCCTCCACCCACGCCTACAAACACACTCACGACACTTTAGCCCTCAGCTCGTCAAACCCACCCCCCTACTTAAAACTCAATCACTTACACCAGCGGTCAACCAAACCAAGCCCTACAAAACAATCACATACACCAAGCGGTTCAACCCACCCACCCTACAACACCAAATCGACTTTACACAGCGGTCAACCCAACCCACCCCTACAACACACAAACTCATCTTAACCAGCTGCGTCACCCACCCAGCCTACAAGCAAACAATCACATTACTACATGCGCGTCAACCCATCCACCCTACAACACAATCACTTACACAGCGGGTCAAAACCCACCACCCTACAACATCATCTCACATATCACCAAGCGGCTCAATTCCCTACCCCACCCTACATAACACACTCACAACCCACCAGCGCGTGTCAACCTCACCACCCTAACAACCACTGCACATACACCAGTGTGTTCACCCAATCCACCTACAACCACCAATCACTTACACCAAGCTGCGTTCAGACCCACGCCACCCTACAAACACACTCACATACCCAGCGCGTCAACTCACCACCCTACAACACACTTTCACATACAACCAGCGGTCAACCCACCCACCCTAACAACACACTCACATACCATCGGTCAAACCGCACCCACCCTCACAACACACATTCACGCAATCACGACCTCAGACGCAATCAATTTCTACAGCGCCCACCATACAAACACACTCACATTACTCACCAGCGGTCTCAACCCACCACCTACCAACACACTCCCTACATTACATCCAGCGGCCGTCAAACCCACCCCAACCCTTACATACACACTCACATACACAGCGGTCAACCCACCCACCCTAACAACCACACTCACATACACAAGCCGTCAACCCACCACCCCACAACACAACTCACATACACAGCGGTTCAACCCACCCACCTTACAACACACTCACATACACCAGCGGTCAACCCACCCACCCTACATACACACTCACACTACACCAGCAGGCCAACCCACCCAACCTTACAACACACTCACATACTACACCAGCGGCCAACCCACCCCCCCGTACAAACACACTCACAGATACACCAGTGCGTCAACACCCACCCACGCCTACAACCAACTTCACATACACCAGCGCGCCAAACCCACCCACCCTAAAACACACTCACATACACAGCGGCACAATCCACCACCCTACAACACACTCTGACAGTACGACCAGCGGCGTCAATCCCCACCCTACAACACACTCACATACACCAGCGGCCACCCACCTACAACACACTTCACATACACCAGCCGCGTCAACCCACCCACCCCTACAAACCACCTCACATACACAGCGGATCAACCCACCGCACCCTAAAACACACTCCACATACACAGCGGGCAAAACCCGACCAACCTTACAACACCACTCCATACACCAGGCGCGTCAATTTCTCAGCCCACCCTATTCAACACTCACTCACAGTATCTAACCAGGTAATCCCACCCAACCCTACAACACACAGCGTACACCAGCTTAACGCTGCAACCTCCCCTAAACACGACTCACTAGTTTACACCAGCCCGTCATCCACCCACCCCTACAAACACACTTCACATACACCAGCGGTCAACCCCACCCACCTTACAACACACTCACATACACCAGCGGCTCAACCACCCAACCCTTACACACACTCACATACACCAGCGCGTCAACCCCCCTACAACATCACTCACATACACCAGCGCGGTCAATTCCACCACCCTACAGACACACTCACATACACCTGCGGTCAACCACCGCACTTACAACACACTCACATGACACCACGCGGTCAATCACCCACCCTAACAACACACTCCACATTTACACCAGCCGGCCAGTCACCCACCCTACCAAACACACTCCATACACCAGCGCGTCAACCCACCCTCAACCACATCACCATAGCAGCCAGCGGCTGCAAAGCCACCTACCATGCTATGCTACCATTTTACAGATCATTTACCCTATTATACAGCACAGGGATTGCCCTCACATCGTGCTAACATATGCTCATATTTGTAATCTGTTCTTCGGTAAAAGCCTCCCAAGTAAAATGACACGCGGAATATTTCGTCTCGCTGTTTCGCCTCGTCTGTTAACGACTAATTATGCCTGCAACGCGCATGCCACGGAAATTACATATCGAGCCTGCAGTATTTCTCTCTGTTCTGCCTAGCAAAACGCTGTCATGGGCTCATAAACTCGTCTCAATCGCATGTGTACTCTCTACAGAGGGACTTAAATTTTCACTCGTTTACAAGACTTGACATTGTATAGTCGTAACGGCTCGCTGACTTAGACATAAATTACTTACCAACATCGCAACAAGTAACACCAAAGACCGCTGTATGGACAGCACACTCGGTACCGAGTATCGCGATGCTTGTAATGTATAGTATTAATACAATAGGCCTTATGTATGTTGTACTATTTGTATGCCTTGAATAATAACGGCATTCGAAGTCGCGTCAGCAAAAACAATGACACAAAGCACTTACATCTCTCTCTCTCTCTCTCTCTCTCTCTCTCTCACTCACTCTCTCTCTCTCGTTCTCGCTCGCTCTTGATCTGCCGCAGCAAGCGTGAGCATTATGATTCTTACCACCCGCCGCTTCTTCCATGTAATTCAGCGGAACACGTTGGTGAAACTTTCGCGGTTGTTGTCATTCCCGATGATGCTCAGCTCCCGTTATTCCTCATGCGCCTATTGCGCCGCTCACGCCTCCACCGTAATCATAACTCGTATTGTCGTTTATCTGCCAGCGGGGCTTCCCGCGTGTTTACGAAGCCCGCGACCGCATGATGGCGTGAATGTCTGCTTGTGTGTGCATTGCAGTCGGGGTGGTAGTATATGGTGGCCCGCAAGCGGTAGCATATGCTTCAAGAGTCCATAATAGAGACTTAAAACGTCTCTATAATAAAAAAAAATCTCTATTATGGACTCTTGATAATTGATGTGCTTATCGTTGAGAGTGCTTTCAAGAGTTGGGTTTTATTCAATCCTGTTACTATAGTGCTAAGGGTAGAAGTTAGTGGTATAGGACTATGATTTCTTAACATTTCGAATGAACATAGCTCTATCCTTATCGCTATCGCTTTCCCTACTCATGTCGCTATCCCTGTGTGTATTTCTACCCATATCGGGCATATCTCTAACTCTAACTTCCACTCTAACTCTACTCGTAGCACTGTAATTATTGATATGATTAATGGTCCCGCGACTACGAGACAGCATTCACTACGTACACTGCTTTCGTCGGTATCTATCGGTCTGCAAGCGATCTAGCAGCAGCTCTGATGTTCTAGGGCAGGTTTCTCCGCAGGCGCGGTGAAGAGAGTCGGTGTAGGAATTGGGTCTTTGCCGCAATCCAGCAAAGCCTGAGCGAAAGACAATATCATGGCGGGATTTAAGACATGGGAGCAGACAATGGCGTGTGACACCCAGGCCAGCGGGTGACCCCGTCGGCACTTCTACCTCTTTGTCGCATGGCGGCATTATCCGCTACGGGTTGACTGATATTCTTTCTGTTTGTGCTGGATAGTCGATCGCCAGTCCGTAGTATTATCAGTATATGCAGTGGCAGTCTGTGTAGATTTACTCTATCCGCCGGCTGAGGGCCAATCTGGAGGACGTATAGCCAGTGAGCGGAGTGATTTGTGGCGCGTGTACATCGCTTCTCGGTCGACTCGTGACGGGGGGGGGGAGGGTGTAGTGTATGCGTGCCGTGAGAATGTACGGTGTGTATAGTTGAGAACTTGCGAGCCTCGCGCGGGTAAGAAGCTGTGAGTGATGGATGACTCGCGTGTCCAACAATGCGTGTATCGGCCGACGATGGTGTATGTAGGTCAGTTTACCACGTAATACAAACGTGTAATGTTGTGTGCAACTATGTAAGGATGACTAATGGCTAATTACCTAGTTTTCACAGACTTGCGACTAACGCTATACGGACAGCGACAGTTAATTTGACATGAATTATAATTCCGTAGGAAGGCCTACCTACGAATGTGCTATGCAGTCAATGGATTAATAGCCGTTCAGATTCGTAGAAAATGTGTATATGTGCGAAGTAAAGTCCGTGAATAATACACATAGTTGCACCGTGAATGGGTTTACAATACATGGTATAGACTTTGTTCCGTTGTGTACTATACTATATTAACACATGTTCTTTTATATGTATATGTCTCAGCGCAGCTAGAATCTGTTTATATAGAAAAGGACTCTAACCGTATCGTTGGTCCTTTTGAATAGATTGATACTTTAATCACAGCTATGGTACCTTTGTATAGAAATGGACTCTAACCACGGCTGTGATCGTTTTACATGTAATGGAACTCTAACCGCACCTACGTACTGTACGTGAAGCACGCTGTGCAGTTTCTCCGCAATTAATTCCCACGTGGTTGACCATGCCTTTCTGTCGGAAAGCACACACACGCGATGGGGCAGCAGTGTATAGATGCTATTAGTAAGCCTACACGCGGTCATCCGTGCGCTTCTCCGGCAGAGCCTATGCACACTCAATGTTTTATTCATTTGTCGAGTAGCGATGAAACCCGGATCTAGCCAACTGTATCGCTGCGTGCGATAGGAAATTGAATTTCCTGGTCGGGGTGATCGGACCGACTGTGTGTCGAACCCGGATCGCGGGGGATTCGGAGTCCGGACCGACTGTGTGTCGAACCCGGATCGCGGGGGATATGTGTGCGTGCGTGCGTGCGTGTGTGCGTGCGTGCGTGCGTGCGTGCGTGCGTGCGGTCGTTTGTGGAGCCGTTGCTCGGCTGGATGCTTATACAGTCAATATTTAATACGTTGGTATATGCCAGCATACTGTGCTATTCGAAGAAGAGGTGCAAGATGCCGCGCTGGCTGTTGCTTCCTCTAATACAACTCAACCTGCCGACTTCTACCCTCGCGTTCAGCTTAAATTCACTGGCCTCATTAGGTGGCTTAGAATTCCGAAGTGAAACCTTCCTGAAAAAAAGCTTCAACGCGATAATTTGTCACATGCGGCAATTTGTACTGAGAAAAAAAGTTTTGCTAACGAGAATGCAAGTAGTTGCAATGCAATTTTCTTGCTGATTCAATGCACTGGCAGCAAGAACAAGCCCGCACGTACAGCACACACGCGGCCATTGACTATATATAACAACCGTTGTTATATAACGGCCGTTGTTATATATAGTCAATGGCCGCGTGTGTGCTGTACGTGCGGGCTTGTTCTTGCTGTCAGTGATTCAATGATGCGTGTGTTTTACGCGTTTTTCTCACACGGCTAGACGAAGCGTGCCCCGTGTGTATATGGAAGGGGAAGTCTGTGCGTACAAGTACGGAAAGAGACAGACTGGCAATTACCTCACTTCACGCAGTAGTCGATATTTACTCGTCGTGTATCGTCGTGGAAACACGTGGGTCACCGTTGGTGCATGTAGTCAACATGTTCTGCTTGCATCTATGACAAATACGACATACGCATATACGCTCTCCTATGACACTATTTGTCATAGGAAGAATCTTCCTATGACAAATACGACATACGCATATACGCTCTCCTATGACACTATTTGTCATAGGAAGATTCTTCCTATGACAAATATTGACGAGTCAACTTCGTTCCGCTTTACAGCTGAAATTCACTGCTTGCGTTCATAATAGCGCTCCTAAACTCCTTAACTCCACAACACATACAACAATATTTGTCATAGGAAGAATCTTCCTATGACAAATAGTGTCATAGGAGAGCGTATGTGCGTATGTCGTATTTGTCATATAGATGCTAGCAGAACAGGCTGATATAGTACGGTAAGCTAGGTGATCCAAAATACGCTCATATACCTAGGGCTAAGGATTAGGATTGCGCAACCGTCTCCTAACCCTAGCTCTGACACTAACCTTAAAGCCACAGCGTTAATAAATGTGATCAAGATCTAATATTACCTCTTCAACATTAGCTCTTGAGGGTACTATTAGGTCTTGATGTGATGTGTCTCATTGGCTACCGTAGTCTTGTGTCATTGTTTTCTGACGGCGACTTCGAATGCCGTTATTATCAAGGCATACAATATACAACATACATAGGCCTATTGTATATACATACTATTACAAGCATCGATATCGTACCGCGTGTGTGTCATACACGGTCTTTGGTGTTACTTGTGCGTGTTGGTAAGTGTATTTATGTTTGCCGAGCCGTTAGACTATACAATGTCAGTCTTGTAACGAGTAAATTAAGTCCCTCTGTAGAGAGACACATCAACATTATGAGACGAGTTTATGAGCCATGCAGCGTTTGCTAGCAGACAGAGAGAAATACTGCACTCGTATGTTTCCCGTGCATCGCGTGCAGGCATAATTAGTCGTTAACAGCGAGACGAAACAGCGAGACGAAATATTTCCGGTGTCATTTTCTTGGGGGCTTTTACCGAAGGAACAGATATTGCCTTGTGTAGCCGTGTGAGGGCAATCTGTGCTGTATAGGGTAAATGATCTGTAAAATGGTACAAGCATGGTAGGTGGCTTGGCCGCTGGTGTATGTGAGTGTGTTGTAGGGTGGGTTGACCGCTGGTGTATGTGAGTGTGTTGTAGGGTGGGTGGCTTGGCCGCTGGTGTATGTGAGTGTGTTGTAGGGTGGGTTGACCGCTGGTGTATGTGAGTGTGTTGTAGGGTGGGTGGATTGACCGCTGGTGTATGTGAGTGTGTTGTAGGGGGGGTTGACCGCTGGTGTATGTGAGTGTGTTGTAGGGTGGGTGGGTTGACCGCTGGTGTATGTGAGTGTGTTGTAGGGTGGGTGGGTTGACCGCTGGTGTATGTGAGTGTGTTGTAGGGTGGGGGGG